>NW_010303102.1:56960-80384 GCF_000700745.2 Antrostomus carolinensis
TGGCATCAACCTTGGCCATTTTCATAGAAGCATAGAACCAGGGAACCACAGAATAACTTGGGTTGGAAGGGACCTTTAAAGGTTTTCTAGTTCAACCCTGAAGATGCAGCTAGCCAAAAAAAACCAGCTAATAACTTACGGTCTTTCAGAGGAAGAGTGAATGGGGATAAGGGTTTGGGTAAATGGAACTAATCAAGTGGACAATTATTTAGATTCTTGTATATAATAATTAAACTTATTGCTAGTTTAAAGTTGGAAGTTGGTCTCGTGGCTTGAGTATCTGGTTTTTTTTTGCCACATAGCTTGATGTATCTCTGCTTTTTTGCTTTTATCATTGTCCACAAGTTTCTCGAACATTACAGTCCTCAGGCATTTTTTTTCTGGTAGCAAAGGCTAAAATGCTCTGTATATCAAGTTTGTGTTTGGTCTAACTCTACTGAAGTCAGTGATATTACACAGGTATGATTTTTGACTCCTTATCAGTGTCTAATCATCAAAAAAATTCTTCACATACATCCTTTATTTTGATCATTCTGGGATGGAAAATTTTGTTGCACGTAGTTGAACTACCACAGTGGCACCATTGTTAATAATTATTTTCTATGAATTTTAAAATGTCAATCAACTGAATACTTCAGTTGTGGGTTATTCTTCCAGAACTTATTTTCTTCAGATAACATAATTCATGACAGCTCACTATGAACAAATAATGTGAGCTTCTTACTTTTCAATGTTATGTTCAAAATGTCTTACTCCTTGCTTGGATGCATTTGCAGATGAAAGTAACTGCAAACTTAGAAACACCAAATACAGGCCTTGACCTTGGAACAATACTTCAACTTCTTGTTCTGTGGAAGTAGTTTCTCCATTGTTTATTAAGATAGCCTTTTCCAAAAATTAACTAAATGGTGGTAGGGAAAATTCCATATTTATTGTTCCTTACTGTTTCACTTATAAGTATAGTCTATGAGTTACAGAAAAGTCATTCAACTTCCAGGACTGGAAATTCATTTAAATTTAGTCATGAATGGAAAAAAAAAACCTTGTCATATCTTTTATGCATGCTGCCTCCTTGGATGCCTTTTCCTTGGCAAAAAAGTAAGGAAAAAACAAAACAAAACAAAAAACCCCAAACAAACCTGCTAACCAGAAAAAGAACATCCAGGACACTGTCATGGACTCACATTTTCTACTTTAGAAAACAGAAATATTATTCAAAGGGGTCGGTGCTGACACATACTCTATTCTCAAGCATTTGTGATTATTTATTTCATTCTGAAAGTAGTGACTTCAATGGTGTTCTTTGAAACAGCACTAACAAACTTTCTATTTTCTTGCAAATTTAGCTTATCTGCATGACTTTTATTTGTTTCCCTTCAGTAATATTTGTGTCCTTTCTTAATTTACATGAAGGCCTTTAAACTACAATTCACTAAATAAATGAATTATTTTTATTGCACTGGTGTTTCTGATGTTCAAAAACATGTAGAACAATTCTGCCAAATGAGAAGAAACCATAGTGGTGATGGTAAAAGCACATTTCAAGATCAATCTACAAATTCTTAGACAGGTTTAGGGTGAGGTTTTTCAAAGCTTTTTTAGGTATGTGAGAATACAAATAGATGCTTTAGAAAACCCCAAGTAGTTGCTAGCATCTTTTGAATTTAATATGAACTGCATATTTCCGTTTTGAAAAACTACCAGCTTTCTATCTGCATCTTTAGACACCTAAATTCCCATGAAATTTGTGAAATAACAGTCATTATTTTGTAGTCATGCGCTCCTAACAATGCAAAGCTACAACTGCAGCTGAAGTAGATATATTTGGGGCAGGTTTATACTAGCTTTTTAGTGTAGTCTGAGTTTCTGTGCATAACTATATTTGGAGTACTGTAAAACTAATACATAATATACTACCCAAAATCTGCATCAGACATCTGAATTGCTGTATGAACATGATTTTTAAAAACTTTTTGAATTTACTTGAAGAATTTCCCTTATAAAGGATGTTTTCCAGAACATGGCCTACTTGTTTCTGGCTTATGTTGAGAACTCATGGCAAATATGATCTAAAGTATCTCCTGTTATACATATGTTCTTGTTTGTACGTCATTTCAGCAAGCACAGAGTTCTGGCTATTTATATTGGGGTCAACTATCAAGAAATTAAGAGAAATGTGCAGTCTTCTTGAATAGTGAAACCATTTTTATTATACTTATGCACACAATTATTTCCCAAAGAAGCTGATAGGGAATGCTATTAAATAAGAATGAATCTTTTCCTGATATTCTTTGTTCTTATTATGATACTATTATCCAACAACTGACAGACAGAGTTATCAGCCAACCAATGAGAAAATAAGACAGGTACTGTTATACTGGACTTTGTTGCATTTTCTCAATAATATCTGGGTCAACTTTAATACTACTGCATTTAGTTTATCAAGTTCTTATGGAACCTCTGGTCCCCCAAGGAAAGGAATATAAGACACAGCCTTTTTACTGCTCAGTTTTCACTGAAGTGCAATCAATCAGAAGGTACTTTCTGAAAGAGAGGAGCAGTTTATCTTGACCTCTAAGTGACTAAAGAAATCCCTATGCACTTCCAAAGGTTGTCAGAAAACTGACATTGACAAAGAATGCACTGCCAGCTTCAAAATGTAGTGTCCCTTCAACTGCATATATTTGCATTGATTTTACTGTTTTGCATACATTGTAATATGCATGTATGGTGATGTTTATGCTGAAATTATGCTTTTATATATACAGTACAAATTCCCAGCAAAAAGCCATATTCTATACATCTTTATTCCTTGCACTTTAGCCTTTTTGGTTGATCTTGCCCCTCAAGGTAATAATAAAATTGTAATTTCAGGCCATATATTGTTCAGCTCTCCCAAACTAACACTTCATGATTTCTGCTGCAAGAGTTCCTTCAAGCAGCAGTGAAAGATCATGCTGCAGTGCTGTAAGCATTGCATAGATAAACATCCCATGCTGGAAGAATATATCTCACCTAAAGAAGAAAGAAAGACAAACAAAACCAAAGTATCAGAAATTAAGGGCTAGAGCAGAGAACCCTCTGGAGATTAGGGGACCTAACAGATCATATGGGTATAAATTCTACAAATTTATGAGACAGATATAAAATGTTGGAGCAGAATATGGTAAAAGAATTATGGGATTAAGAACATAAACAGGCTTTTGTGAAAGAACCAATCATTGGTGTTTTATTGCCCTGCTGTCTGTGGTGGCTTCTGATAGGCAGTGTTTCATGAAAAAATTAGAGAAAAACATTATAATTACTTCAAGTTTTTTTTGTCCCTTTTTAATTTTTCAGTCTCTCTTCTTTTCCCCATCTCTTTCTAGCAATTTAAATAATTCAGATACTCTACTGTCCTCTTACGTTAGCCATTCTTACACAGACAGAGTACTGCTCAAAATGTTTTAATATGGGAATTCTCAGAGACACCTCAGTTGTTCTGCTGCCCTATTTTTCTTCCTCTCTGTCTTTCTCTTGAAAGGGAAACCTTCATATCTGTCTACAGTAGAATATATATCTTACAAATCTTGTTGGGAAGGACTTTATTGTTTTTATTTCTTTGATTTTTTGAATCTTTGGTACTTTTTAATAAAAAAATTCCATTGAAACAGGAAGGAAAAAACCCCTCAAAACTTTAACTGATGGAAGTTTAAGAACAGCCTTATCAGCTTTGGTGTGTATATTTGGTCAGAGTAATGCAGTTTATTCCCAGTTATAATTTTCTGGGTTATATCTTACATTTTGCTTTAATCCATTTTGGTGGTTTTTCTCTATTTCACCTATTCATTCACTTTATTTATTTATTTATTTTACTCAAGAAGGAGTTTTAATAACAGAAGGAACATCTTAAAAATTTGTGGCAGAGAAATAAAGTAACTGCTAGATAATGATTTTCTATAAAGGCTGTACCACAGAAAGAATGCAATTTCTCCTAATCGAGAAAGACCTGGCAAATAACTGGTGCAAGGACTAAACTTTATTTATATTTAGACTGTGAAAAATCACATCTGTCTGCTAAAAAAAACCATCCCACAACTTTGTTCTTGTTTTTGATATACCACAGTGATCTTTCATGTTGTTGCCATGCTAGAAGTTGACTCTAAAATGAACAGCAAATGAGTCACTTCAGTGGTATATACTGTAGGTTTATAAATTTGTTTTTTTCATTATAGAAATTATGAGCACAAACACTGACAACCCACAAAGCAGTATCTTCAGGGAAGTACCTCTTCTGCCTGACCACAAACATTTAATTGGTTTTATTACTAGAATTCATACTTCTGAAAGTCAGAAGTGCATTACCACATATCAAATTTTAAAATAACCATCACCTTTTCACAGATTCCCTTCAGAGTTCAACTCCTCAAAGAAGTGTTTAATCTTTTTTTTTTTTGTTAATACCATAAAAAGTGCTGAGTCTTTATAACCAGCTCTCACCAGCTCACTCTGTGCTAGCTAGCAATACATCATAGGAATGATTTTGTTCTGATAATGTATTACACTAATATATCATCAGTGTGACAAAACTCTATGATGGATGAGTAATACATCTTCCAGACAATGATGTCAAATACAGACCCATTTGGAAAGGGAACAACTCCCCTCCCTGTGTATTCTTCTAAGTTTATTATCTAAAAACTTTATAAAATGTTTTAAAAATTCTACTCAAATTATTCATTTGGGCAGCCAACTCATTCCCCCATAGACAGGGAGGTTTGTCACAGCTCTGAAATCTGTTGATTCAACACAGTTTTTCTTCTCTTTCAGTAAAAGAGATGACGGCAAGTAACTCACTTTATATGCAACATATGGTCATTGTCTTATGGTGTTGCATAAGACAACAAATGCCATCCTATAGAAGTTATAACTAGATTAGAAAATGAACTCACTGCTTAGACGGTATGTAATTTCTAATTCCCAGGTAATTCAGCTTTTTTCCTTCTTCTTCATCCAATTTACAATTCTAGCAACTCAGTTTTCCCTTCTTTAGGATAGACAAAGATGAAACAGTGCTTTCATTTGAGAAACTAGACATTGAAGCAATTCTATCTTTGCCTTGTCTCTTGTGTTAAATTTCATTGGGACAGTTATGATTTAATTGAGACCATTTTTCCTTCTGTATCTTGTATAATGTAATTCTTGTACATTTAATTTCTAGACTACCATAACTGCATATCTTTTGAAAGATTTATTTTTTGATCTTTTTTAACTTTGATACAGAATGAGAGGTTTGTACAAAATTAAGGTATACAAGTACACCAGGAAGTATGCTGCCACTAGTTTTTAAGCAGACAACCTAACTGATAACAAACCTTACTTCTGCTAAAAAACGATGACATCTACACTTCAGAACAGATGGTTTTGACATAGCTTGTACTATCAGTAAAGGGCCAGTCTTTCCCCTCTCATTGACCCATCAACATAATTGAGAAAAAGAAGTGTAAATGATTTGCAGCCGATATTAAATCAAACTACATATAAAAATATTCTGAAGGAAAGATAGATTTGTAATTGGATATAATTCTCAGTGAGTCTTCAGGACATTTGGATTCAATTGCTAGTTCTGCTATAGATGGCTTCCTTTGTAACTGTACTTCAATCACTTTTTAATAAGGGTCTCAGATAGTACAATGATGGCCATGACAGAAAAAGGCACAGAAATGTGTTAATATATAAAAAAGAAGACAAAGAGATGTTGAAGTACCTTATTTGACAATCTAACTAATATGGGACCCAGAGGCACAAAGTCAGGAAACTATTACTTTGTGTAGTCAATTGAGAGGCAGCAGCCAACAGAGAACATATAAGAATACCTAAATTACTTGCATTCCCAATCTTAAAAGCATCCTATGAATTTCCTCCTGACTATCGTAATTTCTTCTTAATTTCTCAGAAGTGCAGTCATGGTTGCTATCAATATGAGATAGACACATAAGATTCTAACTATATGAAGAAAATTTTATTATAATATATCTGAGAAAGAAAATAATAATGGTTGTAGAAATTATAAATATTTTTTTAATGTGTTCTGTGTCCATGCAGTGCATATTATCTCAATGTCAGGCTACCCTCTCTTTATAGTCTTATACTAAAAGCATGAATTTTAATTATTTTGGTCTGCTTTCTCTTCCAACATATTGAATATCAAAAGGAATTGTGTAATATAAAACATTTGGTTCAACAAATTGCACTGAAAACAAAGGAAAAAATAAAATAGAACTGGAAAAAACCAAAATTTTCCATATTTCCATAATAAAATTCAACAAGCTATTTAGTGTAGAAATATATTTAAAAAATAAGTCCTTATTTCAGATTATAAATATAGAAACAAAAATGATTAATTAGCTTTAGAGATACAATATATCTTTATTAATGCTTAGTCTCTCAGAAGAATAGAATTTTAGCAGTCTAAATGAAAAGTTACACCATATGAATAGGAAATAGTCCTTGCTAATTTTCTTAACTAAAAAACCATTTCATCTATAATTCTATTCTCTTACCTTCTCCAATAGTATTATATATCAGACTTATTGAATTTGTATAATAGCAGCAAGCTTAAATTATTTAGGAGAAACCATACTTCATTTAGTCTAGCATTTTTATTAAATTTAGAATCTCTTTAGCAGAACTGAGATCAGATGTAAAAATTCTCCAAGGAAAGTGACACATTATTTGAGAAATGCTTCTTAGAGATTGTCATGAATAAGAACAGTCAATTTGCTCTTTTAAAATGAGCTCAGATCTTAAATCTTATCTTTTACTTTCTATCAAAGCACCAAAAGTTCACAACATATTTCACATTTTATAAGACCTGAATATCTAGTGTTAATATAAGGCTTTAGTTATGCTTTATTTATATATTATTGGTCTTGCAAGATGATGAGCATCTCCAAGAAATGTCAAACAACTTCTACTCTTATTAAGAGTTAATGAAATACTGGTGCTTTTTTCTCAACAATTTTTGGGCCAGACCCATAGTGTTAGAATTTAATTCTTTCACATTAGTATATTAAAGATTTGGTATTCAAATTTAGTTGAAATATATATTTTAAAAAACAGATTCTCATCTGAGTGATTTAGGCTTGCCTAGGTAGCATGTTTTAATTTGCAAAATAGTAAAATTAAAGATGGTTATAAAATCCTGATATTTACCAATGACCTCTCCCACAAAATTCAGTTCTTCTGGAGTCCACACCCAAAGGAAAAAAACAAAACAAAACAAAACAAAAAGCCAAAACAAAACAAACAACAAAACCCAGCATGTTTTTTTTTCATAGTGTGTGTGAGCTTTCAAAAATTTACTTTTACATTTTAGATTAAAATAATTTCAAGAATGAGTGAAGACTGGGATACAGGTGAAGGGATTTTGTTCCAAACCCATTTCAGAACTTCCTACCATGTCTTTCTCAGTTTGAAAGAAGTTCTGTGTAATATATGAAGACCTTTTTTAAAATTATTCCATTTTGAGATTTCACTTTCACATTAACCTGCTTGTTCTTCACTATATGTTTGTAACATTAAGATAAATAAATGCTTTGTGAAAACAAGAAAGTACAATCATTACCAATCCATAGTTCTAGAACTAAGAGGCAGAAAAGCCCCATTTATTCTACATCTAAGAAATGTTTTCAGCGTTGAAATCTTTTCTGCATAATGGAACTCTAAAGAAGCTCGAGCAATTGAATTTAGAATAATGTGGATTTGTTGTCATAAATACTTTTAAAAATAGAGACAGTATCCTGCCCTTAAAATCTAGGATAATATAATTTTAACACTCCTTCTTCCACAAATAAATAACACTAAAACTTCCTGAGATAAATCAAAGGACTGTGTACTTCTGAAGGCAGTAGATTGTTTTATCTTAAATTTTAAAGACAGGCAATTCTCCCTCTCTTTTAAATTCACTTCTACCCATGAGAACCCTCCTCTTATTTTAATGAGAGTAAATCCCTATCATTTTGCCTTCTGTGTTGAGATGTCCTTTTTTAGTAACTGCATGAGTGGAAGTTCCTTATGTGGAATGACTTTAATCAGATACAGTATAAATAAAGCATTACTATACCCTAATCTGAAGCAGGTGGCTTATAAAAAGAATATTCACTACAGGAAATAACAGTAAGTAGAATAATTATATATAAAAGATAAATAAATAAACCTTTGTGTTTAATACTACACAAGATTATAGATCTCCTATTTAAAAAAAAAAAAAAGTAATTGTGGAAGATAAAAATACAGATCAAAACTACATACCAAAATAAAAAAAAATTAGATTTGAAATTCCCCCAAAATATAGAATCATAAATAACAATTAAAAGTCAATTTAAGGGCCATAGATCAGAATATACACAAGAAAGTTCATCTAGTAACTCAAATTATGAGGCAGTTTCATCTTTGCCCTGCCACCTGAGCAAGAGCTTAGGTGCCCATTTTTTCCTAATATTGTGTAGATAACTATAAGGATTAGAAGTTATGATTACAGGATAACAACTGGGTGGGTAAGATGTGGGTGTAACTGTCATTAATCTAGTGATTTAACTTCTGGAGAATGAAAACACTCAACCTACTTTCCTGAGCTGCTGATTATTGTAAATATAGACAAATGATATATTAGGATTATATAATGTAAGGTAGATCACACTGTTACTTTTGGAGCTGTTTTATGCTCTAGTTTCTGAATTCGCTTGTGTATGTGCACAGTGTATATTTCCAGAGGTCCCAAAAGAGTCAAGCCACAGGGTAAATTAGAGGCTTCAGCAAGATGGTCTTGGCTACCTGCTTCTTATATGTCAGCTAGAGAGCCATAACAAGTCTGTGGTACCTGTTTATTCTAGTGCCTTGCTGCAACTTGTTATTAAGAGAAAATCTTCAGGTCTAGAGTACAGCAAATTTTTCCAATGGAGATCATTCATATACAGTTATGTACATGATACAGAGAATGCAAAAATGAATGGGAGTCTATATGTGAATATCAACAGTGGTTTCCATGTATTAAAAAACAGCCTTTAACAAAATAATCCAAATGGTGCAGTGAAATAGAAAAAATATCTCACTGCTTCTAAAAATTTAGAATAGTATTTTTCTTAATAATATTGATATTTTTGAAGAAAATGTCTGACAGTAGAATCACTAACAAGAAACTTCAATTAATCACAAAATTTTTGGAATGTTACATAGTTTGAATACAATTTGAAAGTTATGCTAGGCAGAAATCTTGTAACCTTCACAAGATATTTAAGGTTACTGTCTTCACCTATATGCTTGCTTACTATTTTTCAGTACAGATAAATGTAAAAACCTCCCCCTTAAGTAAGACTTGTATGATGTAGTTAGCAAAGTTTACGTTATTTACTGGAAAAAGACAACAGAACTATCCCAAAGGCTGAAGAAATTGTCATTTGAAGTATGTGAGATCTTAATGGATGAAGAACTCCACATGAGCCCTCACTGACAGGAAACGCAAGAAATATATGGTTACATAAATAAAGAAATAGCACGGAGTAGTAGGAGATTGCAAAAAGATGGGATTTTTATCTCTCCTAATCTCACTGGTGAAACAACATTTAGACAGTCTGAACATTTTTACCATCTATAGTTTTCTAAAATTAACTTGGGAAGAAAATTAAAAAGAGGCCAGTCAACAGTTGAATTTTACCTTGTTCATGAGTTAGCACCCTGAATTACCTCCATTCCCTAGCTTCTCCACTCTTTAAAGACCTGTGGTCAATCCACCATGTTATTCAAGAGGCCCATGATCCTGGGAAAGAGCTATACCTTCTCCACACTGAACACTGTTACACTGTAAAACCTAAAACAAGCTTTGGTCCTGTAAATATTTCCATTCATGTGCTTATGCAATAATTTTGAAAGAAACAAAATTACTGAAACCCCAAATAGCTCCAAGTGCAAGACCATAAAAATACACACTTTGATGTGACAATTTCTTGTCACACAAGCAAGAACAACAAGTTTACATATTTTGGTTTTTAAAAAAGTTTTTAAAAAATGAGCTGTCAACAGCATGAAGAACTGTGAATTTGTGTATGTCAGGAGTTTTTGGCATGCACAGCTATCATCAGTTTCTCTTGTCTGTATTACAGTTATGACATCCCCTACTGCATTGCTTTTTGATACGAATCCACAATAATAATCCTGAGACCCAAGAGCATATTTTATGTTGAAAAAATCAGCATTAGATTTCAAGCTGGATCTTGTAGTACAAGCCTAGCCAAAGTAACAGTTAACCAAACAGCCCTCATTTCAGTAGGAACATGTCTACCTGAGCCGGTGGAGGTTGATTGAAACCCTGCTGCCCAGATTCCGAGCAGGTCAGGAAAAAAACTAGCCATAGCCTGAGACTGTATAGATCCATTACTGAGGTAGTTTGCCTATGCAAATTTTCAGGGAGTCAGGCACAGCACTACTAACACAACTGTCTGGCTTCTAGGCAGACAACTTGCAGTATGGTTACAGGATTTTGGGAGGAGAAGAGCAACCAACAAAACCTCTGCCAAAGTCAATGAACACTGGCATAAGAAAAAACAAAAGAAAACAAAACAAAAAATTCAGTGTTTCAAACTGGTGTCCCTCGATGTTCTGATACAGGCAGCCACTATTAAGAAGGCAGGGAATGAGTAATAATGTTACAATAATGAATCCGTCCTCTTTTTCTCTTTCCAGCTTTTCCACATGTGCCTCAAGGAAGATAAAATGTAATGCAGTTAAGACATCATAAAATTGAAATGAAAATTCAGTCTAAGCAGACTATTATGGAAATGGACACAGAGTACACAAAAATGACCACAACGAGGTGGGGAATGCATTGAAAAAGCTTTGGTCTTCAAAAACAAAGAGATGGACTTCTGTAGATCTAGGTTGTAAAGGTTATCACTACAAATGTTCATGGATGTACCAATTTACACATCATCTCTTACACTTTATGCCCAAAAGCTTCATTCCTCTCAATGCAATTTTAAAGAAGTGAGAAAATATTGTAGATTACTATTGATTGGTCCTGTCACAAAGTAGTACCTACTGTGTTATAGTTATTATCATCATTTAGCACTCTTTTTAGTTTGTATGGTATTGAATTAGTCATTTTTTATCACTAGAAAATAATTCTAAGAAAAAGCTTCAGCACTTCTACAACTCAAGGTTATTTCTATAATTTTATGTGGCTTTCTCAAGATCTTTACTTTTTTTCAGGTTATACTTGAAATAACAAAAAAATATTCTGTGAATATACAAGAGCCTGTGGACAGATTGCATCTGCAGAATACAGGACAGAGGCTCAGTTTCTGATCATAGAGTTCTATAACCTTTTGTTCCATAATACTAGATTATATCACACAGGTAAATCCAGCATAAACCCTTGTTAGTATTATTTTATAAAATAAATAATAGACAACCTTGACATCATTCTCTGATAAAAGTAGCTAATAATGTACTAATAAAAAGTGCATAGAAATATTTGTGATGTACTTTAATGTCTTCACATCACTGCTTGCAAACTCTTTAATCTTCGTAATTACAGCCACAGAGTGACAATATTTATGGCTAGAATTTACATGAAGGAATTCTTTAGCAGATTCTTGTTTTCCCCCTTCTGCATGTCTCCATATTTTGCTTTAAAAAATATGTATCTTATGAAAAGCAAATACAAATACTTACATTTATCATTACCTGCCTTTTAGGTCATACAATAAAGCTATGCAGGTTTTCTGCTACATACAGTAATTCCCTATAGTTAGAAACAAAATGTTCCTCCCACATCAAATCCTGAACAAGTGCAGTAGTAAAATTGCTTGGTATAATGCTGCAATATGTCAGCTGTCAGGCAAAATGTACTTATTTGGAATTTCTTTACTGGACAAAAGGTCACAACTCAGACATACTGACACAGCAGATCAGTTAAGTCTGCCACACCAAGCAGGAGACGCTGAACTTACTCTTTACCCTATGCCTCTTTCCCCTCATGAGTCAGCTCTAGACATGCTTCATTACCCAGTCCCTGGTGTAGGCTCACCTCCCCCTGTGTGACACTATGAGTACATCAGAACTAGGTATGTGCCATAGGACGTCTGGATAAAAGCAATAGAAGTTTGAGAAACATCTTGTCTCTCCTCCCTCTGTTCTCTTCAGATGTACCCTCCCACCCCATTCCTCTAACATGGGATCCATCCCACACACAAGCTCTCTATTCCAGTCCAGCTGCCAAGGAAAAACACAGCAAGGAGACACGTAAACAACTGCCTCCTCCTCCTCCAACAGACACTCAAGTGATTGAAAATGGTACCAGGTAGAAGTACTGAATGGTAGAAAATGATCCACAAGGTCAAAAGTTCACCAATTAATAGCATATTGCCATGAAAAAATCACTATCACCAGTTTTATTATATGTAAATATTTTAGACTTATAATGAATGCATTGGCGAGGAGGAAGATTAATGCAGAAAAGGCAAAATTCACTGTACGATGGAATAGAAGACATGATTTTAAACTGCGTTCTTACAGCTTCCTGTTTGGGGTCACAGAGTTTCTCAAATGTGGCCCAGCATGCTGTCATGACCTTTCTCCAGATAAACAGCCCAGAAAGAGAGCCACCATCAGCAGAGGTAAGAAGTCTGAATTCTTCTTGCACAAGTGTGTACAGTTTATCTGGCACTAGTGCAAAAAGTAGGAAACCAGTCTCTCTGAGCTCAAAATATGTGGAAATGCCATATAAGGAATCTGTATTGGAGTGGACATAACAATAAATATCAGTGTAAATCACTGTGCAGACCGTGCCTTTTCTCTCACTGTGTTTAAATAGAGGTAAAGAGTGTTTAAATAAAGGTAAACAGAAAAGGATTGCCATTATCATGAATTCTTCTCTTGTATTTGAGCAAAGATTGTAGAATTTAGCGGCAGGAAGGGAGGAGGTAGGAAGGAAGGGAGGAGGGCAGGGAGGGAAGGGACAGCATTTATTTATGACTTTGCAAAATAATTCAAAGCTGATATTCTGACTTAAATATCAGTATACCAAGTTCAGCATTTTTCCTCTACATACTTACATCATTGTCACGCTCATAGTTTGGAGGACAAAAGCTGATATTATTCATTCAGTAGGTAAAAATTAGGAAATTTTACTGGAGAAAGCTTTTCCTTGTTTTTCCACCAGAAAAAGCAGAGAACTTCGCACATTTTGTAAGGCTTGTTTCTTCTGAACCACAATACAGCAGAAGTAATTTTGCTTTCTCTAAATGAAACCAACTCTATACGTTTAATAGATTTCTGGTTGATCTGATTTTGGGCAAAAGGTTATCATGTGCTTCTCACTGGCAAGCTAAACCCTTGTTTTCACTTCACTAGAATCTTGTTCAGAGGACATGGTTCAATTGAAGTGAACTAAGGGGTTATGATCATGCATAATACGGACACAGTTCTTGATAGTCACATAGAGGTGACCTGAAACTGTTTCTTCTGTAACTTTGACCTTAATATTGTGCAATAGCATTCTGAATTTCTATAGACCTCAAAAATTCATTATCATTCATACAAGACCTTCACATGGAGTTTACTTTGAATCATTCAGTGTCTTTTAATATTAGCTCATGTTTTTAATTAAGATATGCACAATATATGAAATTTCACTAAGTGCCTTTCAAGAAGCTTTGATGATAATACAAAATGATGCAAAGGAAAGTCGTTGCTTTTAATAACTCCAAAATTATATTATTCTGGGGTATATTTTTGAGGGCTTGATTCATTTTGTGGGAGAGGGGAGGAAAAGGGTATTTAAGTATTGTTAATTAAGATGAAAATTCTCATTAACTGAAACAAATGTTAAATGGCCCAAGGGAGTGCATAAATAATAGGCTCACTAATAAACTGTAGTATATCAAAGCTGAGGAAAATAACTTTAACAATGCTTTTGCAAATTTACTAATTACAATAGCTTCCAACAGTGCCAGATCAACCTGCAAAGAACTTAAACTGCCATTTGTTCTGTTTCCAGAAGTACTTCAGAATAATTAAACTATTTTGAATCAGAGTTGCTCAACCTGCTTATTAAAATGAAAAATAGGCAAAATAGTTGTTATAATATTGTGGACTCCTGGGGGCTATATATTTTATAATTGAAATAGCTCTTTCCTAAAAGGGCAGTACTTCTGGAAATGAAATACATTAATATACTTACATTATATTCTAATTAACTGTAGTGGTTAGTAAGTGCTTTATTTTTGCAAGAAGATGATTTTGCCATTAAAAAAGCTATCATGTGATAAACAATGGTAATCCTCAGCAGTTCTAATTTTTCAGAATTATAGCTCTGTAAAAAAATGGTGTTACGCATGGATCTGATTTACACAAGAAAGTAAAGGATGGTATGTGTTTAAAAGCTTTTTTTTTTTTTTGAATATAAAAATGCCCCTCCAGTGAGAAGGGGCAGAAAATTTGAAGGGTAAAAGTGAGAAAACTCATGGGCTGAGATAAAGACAGTTTAATAGGGCAAGCAAATACTGTGCATGCAAGGAAAGCAAAATAAGGAATTCATTAAAGACTTCTCATCAGCAAGCGGATGTTCAGTCAAGTCCAGGGAAACAGAGCTTCATCACATGAGAAGACAGATGTCATAACTCCAAAAGTCTCCCCTTCCTACTTCTTTCCCCCAACTTTATATGCTGAATATGATGTCATATAGTATGGAATATCCCTGTGGTCAGCTGGGATTCAGTATTTACCACTCATAATGAACGCTTTTCAGCATATGCAGATGGATTTCACAACTTTTCACAACTTATACCAATTGCCTTTTGTCTATTGGTTTTAACTCTGAGAAGAATCTTTTCTATAACTCAGTTAAAACCAGCAACTAGATTCTCTATACCCTTCTCATCTCCAGGCTAAAAAAAATGTCATATCTCTCAGTCTCTCCTTGTGTATCATTTCCCAGCCCGCTGACCACCTTAGTGCTGCTTTTTGTCTCTCTAGTTTGTCAGTCTCCCTCTGGTACTGGCAAAGGCAGAGTACTAGAGTTCCATTTGCATTTCTTTCCTTCCTTCTGTCTTCCTTCCTACCTTGTAATTATGCTTTAATTGTTTCTTTATGTGTTGTTGAGAGTATAGGAAGAAGTGTCTCCTCTTCTTACAGAATTACTTTCAGGGCAATGGGAGAGAAATTCCTTCTCTACTTACTTTCATTATGCTTTTTTGAAATGCAATCATACATTAATCCAACAGCTATCTTGCCTTTTTCAGCCTCCCATTACTAAATTAATAATCCAATTGTCTATACTCATGTGTCTTAAAAACATCTATTGCCTGCAAGTTTTTGGACTCCTACTTACTAGACAAGCGTGGGAGAACAAAAAGAATAGACTTGTTTATTCATTCTTTTTCCATGTGAATAGAACCATCTTGGACACGGTCACAACAGTGACAAGTGATTTTCAATATTTTTTGCCTTTAATTCTTCTCACACTCTTCCTATGTCCAGTAAGAACTATCTGAAACACCTCATTGATCTACTGTTCCTTTGTGGGCTTAGTTTGTGTCTTACATTTTCAGCATCAACAAGACATGAACAATCATCAGCAGACAATCTATTGAAATAATTACCTTCTCAGAACTGACTTTGGTTCTCAACCGTACAAGTGTTCCTTTAATTTGTTATGACACACTTCTGACAGATCACTCCATTCCCTTGTACCTGATATGACCTGCAAGACTCAAATACAAACTATTGTGCAAAGATCTTGAAAGACATGAATTCACAAAACCTTTTAGTTCAGTGGTATATTTGAGTATCATTTCTAAGTATTTGTCAAGGGGGAGCTTAAAATTCAGAATGATGATGAAACAAGCCTAAACCGAAATAGTATTTTCAAAAGCACAGGTCTGCTCTCACTTCCACTACATTAACAGACTCTTTTCAACACAAAATTAATAAGGAAAAGAGATAGGCACATTGTTGATAGATTTTAGATAACTTACAATTTTTTGTTTAATGTTTAACATTGTGTCGATAATCTGATTAGTTATCTACAGTTTTGTTGGTGTTAAAAAACCCCTTGCAATAGTTTAAAAACTGCAGAAGGGGAGATCAGAATAGGCTTGTAAACTTTACATTAAAATTAGTTTTCTTCACTACTGGAATATTTCTTTAACTTTAATTCCATTAGGAATTCTGTGTGTATTGAAAAATTGAAAGTAACACCATAAAGAATGGAAAGTGCTTAGTTTTGGGGTTTTTTTAGGAAAAAACCAAAAAAGCCACTGACCTTTAGAGCACCAACTGATGCCCTTATCCCCTCTATACTCCCTGCACCACCAACAAAAACCTTTAGGTTAGCAGTGAAGATTTGGTAGAAAGAGAATACTTCTTGTGAACTTACAAATGGGGAGATTTATAAATGATAACCATAGCACAAGTCAACATTTCAAATAACTTTTATTTGGGAGAGGAGGCTGTTTTCTATGCCATTAAGTCCCCAGTATCACTATCCTAAAATTATTTTAGAAAAGTTTTTGTTTGGTTTTGCTTTTTTCTTATCAATATATTTTTACAAAATATCTGTTATTCTGATCAGATAAAGCTGAGCCAGGTATACCCACACACAGGCTTTTAAAGAGCCTACATATCTCAACTGTCAGGCTTTTAAAAGGTTTATTCATCTTTAACTGTCAGAACTGGTCTCTTTTACACTACCTTAACATCAAATCTATTTTGACTTCCCCACTTTAGGAAACTATTGAATAATCATAATTGAAGTGCACCGTTGAAAGCAACCATAAACCTCATTATGCACACCTTTGGATACCCTTAAATGGACACTCAATCAAGCACTATTTTAAGAAATTAAAAAAAAAAAAAAAAAAAAACTGAGATGAAGACTTCCATTACAGGCCATATCTTTCTCCAGCAAAGCAATCAGATTTATCTGCATTTCAAATACATGGCTGTATCTCACTGAAGTCAGCAAGGAGAAACACACACAATAAGGAAAGCACATGGTTAAATATCATATTGAAATTTTTGTCTGTATTGGATGATCTCTCAGGGATCTATAATAACAGATCTCTCATTTCATTTTTTAGAAGTAAAAAAGTTACTTCAGACAATTACTTTGTTTCTGCTGCTTTAGTTGTTGTTTGTCCCTTCTTTTTTGTTTTTGCCTTTTTTAATTTTTTCAGTGGAGGGGGATGTAGGAACAGAAGGGGCATGTAAGGCCCAACAGTGGATATTTGTGTACTGGCTCATGCTGAATCATACAGTTTAGCTAGTGAGCATGGCAGGATTGCAATTTGTAACACCTCATCATCATCAGGGAAAAAAACCCCAAACACCACAAAACCAAAGGCACAGAAACTAGATATTTTGTTTGCATTATGTAAATTGCAGACTAGCAATCATTTTGCAACTGTCACCTCAGGTAGGTATCTGTAAACCCCATACTGCTGGTAAAATACATTATAGCCAGTTTAATTGCATCTATGCTGACTTCATAGCTACATCTAAATGGACTGACTGCTGTTGAATCAATAAGCATCTGATCTTTTTTTACTGAACTTGGTCTTTTTCACTCTCTTAATTGGGAGGAAACACTGTTCTACAAACTTCTAGCTTTGCCTGTCCAGTCAATGAGTTTTCCAGCATGTGATCTGAATTAGACTCAGATCTGCCTCAGCCCTCTTCCTTAGCTCCAAAACCAATTACATCAGCAGTCACTGTCATCCTGGATAAACAAGATTCACTTAGTAACCATTGTGACAAGACAGGTTAATTGTAAAATATTGTATGTTGCTGACTCTTGAAGCAGCAAAGAAAGCAATTAGTGTAAACTAAGTTGAAGAAGCACCTGCTGTGTGTGTTTTGAGAGTGGTCTTTTCCAGGCAATTAATTCAATTGCCCAAAATGTAAATATCTGAGGAGGTAAGCATAGCAGCGTATGAAAACACTTGCAGTTCAAACTGCTTCTTTTTCTGTCAAATATTGAAACACGCTGAGGCAGATTCCCCAGTTGGTGTAAACTGTATATACTTCCCTGATTTCAACTGATAATTTTCCCCATTTAATATATGGCTAGTTAGCTTTTCCACGCATAAGATGTAAGTAGGAATAAAGAAACAGAAATGCAAGCTGAGGACTTTACCAAACCTACAGCTTCCCTACCTTTTTTTATCGCTATACGGACACAAGGCATCAGGGAGCTAGGTGCATGCAGGACTGTGTACATCCCCTGCCTTCCTCTTCAGAACTGGTGCCTCTTGTGAAAGTGGAAAATCAGGGGCCTTGGTGTGTCACTTACTCCACCTTCCTGTCAAGACAAGAGCTGTGATGCCTAAAAAATTCCAAGCAGGTTTTTATTTAACAGGATAAAATCTGGCAGTGATGGAACCTCCACAGCTCCAAAAGAAATCTAGGGAAGTGACTACTGTATCAATAAAACAGAACACAAGGACCATAAGTGGCAGTTTTACTGTGAATTTAATGTGAGCAGAATACTCCGATAAAATGACTATGGAGCAAATCAATCCATAATTTAATCACACTGAATTCAGTGGAAAAAACCCAGGGGATTAGGTCTCTATCTTGCAGGTGTAACCGTCATTTAAAAAAACCCAACCAAACAAACAAAAAAAAGCTGTTATTGCTAATTTTCTTTAAAGTAACTTTCAAAATAACGATTTCTTTTATTTCTCCAATAATTGAGTCTACATAGGTGACCTGAAGTGTCACTTCATGCCAACCCACAAGGACACCTGCAGACTCCATTCACCTCCTAGGAATTTGGCCCCCGGCCTCGGCAGCTCCTCCTGATCGAGGCCCTGCCTCAGGGCCCAGCCTGAGGGGCGGCTGCCGCCATGTCGCGGCCTACCTTGGCTTGCACCTCCTACCTGTCCGTGCACCCGTCCTGGGTGCCTTCCCTGTGGTGGCCGATGCCCGGGGGTGGCCGGTGCCCCCAGCTGCCCTGCTCCTGGCTGGGGGGTGGGACAGACCCCGGCTGCCAGCCCCTGCTGTCCCCCCCCACCCAGAGGAGGCCCCGGTAGGGCCAGTGCCCAGCCCCAGGGAGCTGCCAGCCCCTGCTGTGCTGTGACAGTCACTGTTGATCCACCACAGGCTGCGGATTCGCCCACTGAGTTACGTGCACCGCAACGCCAGCATTTGCCTTGTAATTAAAATAACACAAGTAGGGACTCAGGCGTTGGAAACAAAACACAAAGTCCCCAGTGAATAAATGAAAGTAAGTTTAAATAACCTTTAAGACTAGCTCTTGGGCAAGCAGCATTTCCATTTGTTTTACGTCTTGGTTCTCCAAGCTGCTCTGAAAACCTATCCTATACCAAGCATGCAAAAGGAAGTCAGAGTCTTTTTAGCCTCAGATTCAAGTGGAAAAATCTGTATTTGAAAGATCTCTTTTGCTGTTTGCTAATTTATTTCTCCACCATCACCTTTAATTTCTTTCCTTCCCTGAAATTGTTTTGCTGCAAATACTGGTTTTACACAAAGTAATCTGAATAATGAACTTTAAACATGACATTTTCAGAAAAAATTGTTGGGTATGGAACAATCAAAATTTCTTTTAGCTTTGGTAAGGTTCAGGAAGAAAGCAATGATATAGATTTAGATAAGAACATCTCAGTCTGTTCGATACACAGCTAACAGTTTGCAGCATAACAGAATAACAGTTTGCAGGTGCATGTCACCAAGATGCTTCAGGTTAGAATAAGTAGATTCAGAAGTTCCCATTAACAGTTGAAAAGCTTTTATCAGAAATGCTGACTTAGAGGAAGATTTTGAAGAGGTGTTATATGAGATATCCTTACGATTTGATTCTTTCTTCCTCTTCCATACATGATGTACATTCTTAAGACCATTAATAGAGTCTTTTCTGCATCTGTAATCCATCTAAAGCCCTTCCTCAGTCTCTCCTGCTGACTAGATAATTCAGACTTTCTGTGTTCTTCATAAACAAATTTCTAAAAGCTCTCCCCATGGGGAATTGTCTAATCACTGATTTCTGCACTCACTTTGAAGCTACCAGTAGGACTCTAAATGAGATGAAACATAAATAGTGGTGATATGGCTTTGGCCTCTTTTTTTATCCCATAGCTTGCTGGCAAGTACAATCCCTTTTTTGTTCAAAGGAACTGAAATCTGCTTTTGTTGTCTTTCAGGAGACTGCCTTACCTACCAGACTCTAGACTTTTTCAATTATTTCCTGTCTCACTTGCTTTATCTATTCCTTTTGCATAGTAGAATTAAATGCTCTTTAGCCAGAGAATGATTGTTTAAATAACAGAAATGTCTTTGCAGATGAATGGTTGGGCACTTGCACATCTTCTAACAGTTTTGATGCTTAATATAACTGTATTCGCTGGAATCTTCTCCATGCAGTTTAATAGTACTGCAGCTTTAGCATTCTCCTGAATTATTCATGTTGAAGTAAACATTTATGGTAGGTATTTAGCACAGCAGAAGAACTTTGTTGCTCATCTGATGTCTTGAGGTTTGTAATGGGCTGAGTTACCATTTTTTTTTGGAGCATACAATAAATAAAGTGAACTACATGCAACAGTGGTTCAAAAGAACTCTAAATTACATATAGAAATTATTATTATTGTTGTTCTTCATGCCATCTTAAAATTATATTTAGAATTAAGACAAAGGTTTGTAACTCACTTCCAAACCTGGGGACTTAGATTAAAGTTGCAATGGGTTCAGCCTGGCTGGTAGCCAAATACCAAACAGCCATTCACTCATCTTCTCCAAATGGGACAGGGGAGAGAATAAGAAGAGTAAAAGTGAGAAAACTCATGGGTTGAGGTAAAAACAATTTGATAATTAAAATAAAATAATAACAATAATAATAATAACAGTAATAATGAAATATTCAAATAAGTGATGCACAGTGCAACTGCTCACCACCTGTGAACTGATAACCAGCCTATTCCCAGCTACCAATGCTGGAGCAGAGACAGTCCCAAAAACTGAAACTGCAACCCTGGAAGAGCGAGCCTGACAATCCCTGAGAGAATCCCCAGCTTTCTGGTCAAATTTCATTAATATACTGAACATTATGTTATGATAGGGACTATCGCATTGACACATCCAAATGTCAGTTTGAGTTTTGTTAATTACAATGCTTCCCCCACTCCCTGCCCAGTCCTTTGCACTTGCAGATTAGTGGAACACAAGGAGGTTGGAAATGTCCTTCACCTTCCAGTCACAACTAAAAACATTAGTATGTTATCAACTTTCTTCTCATAACAAATTCCACACTGAAACCAAAACACAGCGCTATGCTAGCTACTAAGAAGAAATTTAACTCTATTCTAGTAAAACCAGGTAAAAAGTGTATAAGCAGAAAAGAGAAGGACAGGATTGGACTTTATGAGTACTGTGATTCAGTTACTCTCTGCCTTTACTTCCCAAAGATGGCTGACACAAAGGATAATTTGCAAACATAGCAAATTATGCTAAGTATTATTTACATGGAGTGCTCATGAACTGTAAGCTCTGCATAAAAATTCACTGTAGAGAATATTGCAGAAAGTACTTCAATACATGGCTTTCTACCGAATGCCATGTACAACAACATATGTAACAAAAGCTTTGAAATTGCTGGCAATTTATCATTACCTCTGTTTTCAAAACAGAACCAATATCTTGAAAGTTTTGTGCAAATGTGCAAACCAATCTGTAGGGCTGACTGGGATCTTTCAGTTCCCTGTGAGTGCATAGTCAGGGGCAATGAGACTCAAACTATCACGGATCAGAGCCATGTCCAAAAGAGTGTTCAGTGCTTTGAGCAATTAAAAATAACTTTTCTTTTCCTCAGTACTGTCATCCCACACATTGACAAGTCTTTGAAAGCAAAGAATAAAACTCCTCACACATAATTAGCTAGTACAAACTGATGAAAGAATTAAATATAAAGTGTTCTGCTCAAAGACATGATCATCAATCTACAGTTCATTCCATCACCACTGATTTGAAAATGCAGAAAGATAAGCAAATTATCCCATCCTCCCACAAAGCCCATAAGGGGCAGACAAAATCATCTTAGACCCTTCTTAATCCTTTTACTTTATTTTTATTTTTAATTTTTTATCTGGTTATCTTAGCTTGATTAGTGCAGTTCCAAGCAGAATATACAGAAATAAAAGGACTTCTAAGACTTAACAAAATTGTTCTGAAAGATAAAATAAAGCATTTAGCCAATCATTTAAGATGTACTGACCTTTCATATGATAAATAATTTTAGATGTCCAAACATCCCAGTTTGTACTCTCACCTGTAAAAGCCAATATTGGATGTATTTTGATAGGATACCTGACTTACACAACTTGGTTCTTGCTTCTCTTAATAAAGAAAAATTGTTTGTTAAGCAACACAGTTAAATGTTGAGATGTAACTTCTGCCCAGTTTTTAATTAACATTAATTTTGCCATTTTCTTCAATGAAGTGAAAATTTTGCCTCTCTGCTTTAACTCGCCTGTCACCTAGACATTTCAGACACAAACTGTTTAAACAGAAGCTGAACATGAACGAATCTTCAAGCTTCAGCTGTAAATCTTCAGTAATTTTGCCTCACTTATGCCAAATATAATGAGACTGGACCAGATTCTGTTCACTGTTTCATCAATAAAGCTAACCCAGGCTCACTGACTTCAGGAGATTGCAGAAGGGTAATTGGAGGTACATTTTGTCCCCAAATGCTTCTGTAGCTAATCTGTCAGTAGAAACCTGCATAATTTTCCAATAAATATGCAAGATGAGCAGCACTAGCTGAATGAATTAGAGAAACAGAAGTGCCATACTCTACAATCAGTTTGTTTTTCATCTGCTGCACACCTGTGGCAAGAACATTTATAACGTAGGTGGTGTATTTTGGTGAAGTGAAAAAAAATCAGCAGTTAATTTCTGATCCTGATAGCATGTTTTCTGTTTTCAGAGTATATATTCAGTTCCTAGGAGTTTGTAATTATCTTAGCATGAAATATTTCTCTTTCATTTGAAATAAAACCTCTTAAATACCTACAAAAAAAAAAAAAAAAGGACAAAAAGCCCCAAGATCAAGACCATACTTTATACTTTTGGGGGAGGGAGATTGGATCCTTAAATCTTAATATCCAGTTAATTTTAGACTGACATCTGAGAGACAGATACTGCTGTGTGCATTTCAACTTTTGTATTATTTTCCAGTGTTCGTAGGAATATAAGAATATTTGTATTTTCCAGACCTCATAAAGTCTCCCATTGCCTCCCAGAGAACCAAGATTGTCTCCTTATTTCTCTCTTTCTTTATAATGAACAAATTACATTCTTAAGTGAGAATTTACCAAGATGTTCTATCTAACATCTCCCATATTCAATTGCCCCTCAGGTGTGGCATCTATT
>NW_010303102.1:80408-110150 GCF_000700745.2 Antrostomus carolinensis
TCTTTCTATTTTCAGGGAGAAAATAGCCCTATGAACAGATTTCTGGAACTAGGAAGACATTTCAGTACCAGACTAGAAATAGAGGATAACTATCTGTACATTTGCATAGTTCCTTGTATGACTTTCACAGAGGATGTTTGTTTCCTTATTAAGACGTAGCTCAGGACTTTGCAGGGCAGAGACTGTGACCAGGCTGCAGCAAGAAATCAGTTTGATTTACCATTGTTAAGATATCGTGGTGACAGGCATTCTGCAAAAATTCATTTTAAAAAATGGAAGGGAAATGGAATATATGATTACTCTCTTTTCTGAGTAGGAACATACTGTGCCTCAGCCTGCCACTTCCATTTGGCAGGTACTCTCAACAAACCCATCCTCAGATTACTTTCTTTAGCAATCTAACACAGAGTTCAACAGACTATTCAGCATGATTTTTTTTTTTTTTCAGTTATTTTGCTTAGGCAAATATCCCAGCCAACCAATTTTGTCAAAAAAAGGATCATTAAAAAAAAAATAAAAATCTATCAACCCAACCCAAGTAGAAACATGGTTACCTCGATGTAACTACTGAAACTGCAATGCTGAAAATATATCAAACACTGTTGACCCCTCAGCTCTTTCAAACTCGGTCATAATAGAGAGATATTTACAAAAGAGCCTCCTTGAGGTTACATCAGTGCATTTTAATTAAAGTCCTAATGAAATAATATGCTATCAAATTACATTTGACTGAAACTTAAAGTACATGCCAATTATATAAAGTTAATTGCAATTTAAAAATTCAATTAAATTGTATTAAGTTTTATTGACAAAATAACAAATACAGCTGCTTGTTTATGAATTTTTAGGTAGTTAATTCTTTGTAGAAGAACTAATGACATATTGAAAAGTTCTGAAAGAACAAAGTTATCAGAAATATTTTTGCAATTATGTAAATAAAATTGTAATGGCATCAGTTCATGCAATGAGGTTATTAACACTCATGGTAGAAGGTAAGTTGCAGTTATACTAGGACATTGCGTTGGAGAATATAGCTCATTGTGGAGCTTAATGATTGACAAGCAAAGCGTATGTTGCAGGAAATATCCAGAATAGATAATGGCTTCATTCACCTTTGTTAGATTGGATGCAAAGCCAACAGAAAAGAAGTTTCTTTGGCTTCAGTGGGATAATGTAAAGGAAACTATTTTTTTTTAGAGTGAACTACCCTTTACTGAAGAAACCTTGAAAATGATTGAGTAGCTTTGGAAATCTCACCCATTAAATACTGAATGAACTATTAACCCCTGAGCTTTCTTAACTCAGTGACATGACAGTGTTGTCCTAAACTCTCTACACAAGGGATTAATAAATTTGTTGTTGTCTAATGTACTTCCAACACCGAGTATCAAATTAACAAAACTTAGCTCATATTTAAATACAGAAATAGAAAACCACTTGTTGAGGTTTAATGTTAGCAGGCAGCTAAACAGCTCACAGCTGTTCATGCAGTCCCCCTCCCCTGTGGGATGAGGGAGAGAATTGGAAGGGCAAAAGTGAGTAAACCTGTGGTCAGAGATAAAGACAATTTATTAGGATTTAAAAAAAAAGACTAAATCAAGAAAAGCGAGTAAACAAGTGGTGCAAAGAACCCAATTGCTCACCACCAGCTGACCGATGCCCAGCCAGTCCCTGAGCAATGGCACCCCCCAAAAACTTTCCCTCCCAGTTTTTATCACTGAGTGTGACATCATATGGTATGTAATATCCCTTTAGTCAGCTGGGGTCAACTATCTTGGCTGTGTCCTCTCCCAGCTTCTTGTGCACCCACAGCCTACTAGCTGATGGAACAATATGAGGAGCAGAAAAGACCTTGACACTCTATAACCACTGCCCAGTAATGACTAAAACAACAGTGGGTTATTAACACTGTTTTAATCACACATCTAAAACATAATACCATACAAGATACTAAGAAATAAATTAAGTCTAGTCCAGGCAAAACCATTGCACTACTGTTGTGGAAAAAAATAAAATAATAAAAAAAAAAAAATTAGAAGTTGTAATTCTATCACTCAGTACATTTCTTCAGCTTTTTTAGCTGGAATAAATTTTTTCTCCAGAAAATTCTTTTGTATATATATATTGTACAAATTTATCTTTCACAGCCTTTCTTTCTCTCCTTTAGTACTTTATGCCAAATGTACCTCTTAAATTAGGATGTATATAAATTAAGAAGTATAGCTGCAAATTTCAGCTACTTTAAACTTTAAAGGTACCTTTGTGTTTATCAGTCAGCACCTTTGCTTTATCCCCATGACTCTGGCAGATAGATGCATGTTAGGACAGCTGTCCTGTTCTGGTGTTAATCAGATAAGAAGAACCCTGCTGGGAGTTGTAGTAATTACAGTGGGGTAGCTCATCTCTTCTTGAACTCCCTCCAGGCCTTCATTTTTCTTAATAGCAATAGTGATACTAATTAAAACCAAATGTTAATTATATCAGTTTATTATGTCTCTCTTTCTTGACAAGTTAGTTTAATGGTAACTACCAATGTGCAAGAACTCTGTTGGCAACTTTTCCAGTTCAATAGTTCCCTCTTTTCTTTGATATCAACTAACCTGAGTATTTTTTTTTTTATAACATGAAGGTGGAAACAAGTGTAAGATTTTCACTTGTGCCTTGTTTGCTGATATTCAGAGAGCATCTGTTCTCTATTAGCCTTACTGTGCCTTTTACAGCCCCTTCCATGGTGTCTATATTTTCTTCATTTTGTTTAGAGACCAGCTTGGCAGTGAGGCTTTAGGAGGTGCAAGTCAGAAACTCAAGACGCTCCCCTATTGTCTTAGATCTCTGCCTATATGCAAAAGTTGATGTAATCTGCCTATCAAGGAGGAAGATAAATTCTAATTTAAGGTCGGACCAAATCAGTGTAAACTATTAATTAAAGTCTTTTCCAGCAGCTTACAATTTAATTTTTACTCAGATTCCCTAACAAGTGAGTTGCATAAATGCAAGATAGCATAAATTATTCTGATTTTTATCTTATTAATCATCCCTTGTGAATGCAGCTATATATTTCTAATAACAATGGTTATTTAGTTATCTCAATCTTTTATTTAATTTAGATTTTCAGTCTTTTAGTCCTTGCACAGCTGGAAATCTGATAATCAAAACCTTTCAATGCTGTTAAGTCCTCAACATCAAATGAAAATATTCCACTTGTTTGTTACAGAATGTCTTTTTACTCTAGTAGTACCAAAGTAACTGATTCTGTGAGGAACAGGTAGAAAATTCAGTTCAAATTTCTGAAGTGACTAATACTTATGATGTAAACACAAGATTATATGTTTTTATCTTTATCACTGTGCATATTAGTTCTTATACTGGTGTAAGTGACAGTACCTTTGAGCTAAGGGGTATAAGATTGGATTCCACCTTTGTTTGCACTTGTGAAATACTTGGTAGAAAAGAATCAGCTTTTTTGGAAACATTATTTGTTTTGCTGCTGTAGTCAAAAAAACAAGGAAAGCAAACCTGTCTGATAATTTCATCTATCTCTTCACCTGTGCATTTAATCTACAGATTTTATCATTGTACCCATCAACACTGTATGCATATTTGCCAGAGAAAACACATACCATATTGAAATGCATGTACGTTGTAGGCAGTCTTAGTTACCAAAATTGAAATCCCACTAAGAGAATGCCCATCTACAAAGGCTTACAAATTATTATACCTTCCTATTAGAGATGCAATATAATCATAGAACATTTTGGAGAGTTTTTAATTCTGTAATTAAACACATAAGCCATGTTTAGAAAACTTGCAAATATATATTTATTTATTTACAAATGTGAAGCAATGGCACACATTATATCTGTGATGTAAAAATAACAGATTTATCTCTCCAGAAATTCTAGGAGTAAATTATCTTGAACTTGGTGTGTAAAGGTAACAGTGTTAGGCTTCAGTCAAATTTTGACTTGCATGAGCCATCCTTTTTGAATGAACACTGAGATATCAGCTGATTATGCTCCAGACTTCCTGCCCTCAGATCTGCTCGTGGATGCTGAGAGCTGTGAGAATGAGGGATACAGACAACTGAAAGGATGGAAAGACAGAAAGACAAATAGACATTTATATTTTTATGTGGGAACATAGTGTATAAATGTTGCAACTTGACACTCAAAAATAATGAATAGGTGTTTAGAAAACACTGATCATTTACTCCTTCATTACAATTTAACAAGGAGATTTTGTTTTTTAAATGCAAATAAAGAAGATAGACATGAATTCAACTTTCAATTAAACAGGTTTATATGACAGGTCAACTTTCAATCATTTTCAGGTCAATTTAAATTTGCATTCAGATTATTTTAACATTTTACTCAAATTAAGTAACATTCAATTCCACAGCTGAGCTCAGCTCACAGAAAAATGTACTTTAGCCATTGAAGGGAATAATCTGAATATACTATGCATTAGTTGCAATGCCTTACATATCATATAGTTTCCAAAATGTCCAAATAGCTTCAGACTAAGTGTCATTTTCCAAAAAATCTGAACCTTTTTAAAAGCAAATACAATTGGACACCTTAATTACTTGGGCACTTTTAAAAAACCGAACTTTTTGCAAGCCCTATGCTAGATTTTTCTAGGGCATTTTTTCACTGTCAAATTTCATGCTTGAGGTTTAACCTTCATTATTACGCTTTCATGTCAGCGTGATTCCGCTTATATAAAAGACATTACGACAGTCTAAAACTAGTATGTTGAATTAAGCATTCAGTCTCCAACTGTGTGTATTTTTTTTTTTTTGTTCCTTGCTTTTTAACACATGATTTATTTGCATACTAATCAGCATAATCACATGTTCAATCTATTTTACTTCATTGTTTTTTCTTCCAACATCTACCTTTTCCACTGGCCACAGACCTGCAGCTCTCTAGCCACAGACTTGAACTAGTACTAGGGTTATTGTGGTGGGTTGACCCTGGCTGGATGCCAGGTGCCCACTAAAGCCACTCTATCACTTCCCTCCTCAGCTGGACAGGGGAGAGAAAATATGAGGAAAGGTTCATGGGTCAAGGTATGGACAAGGAGATTACACCCCAATTACCATCATGGGCAAAATAGACTCAACTTCGGAAAATTAATTTATTATCAATCAAATCAGAGTAGGATAATGAAAAATAAAAGTGAATCTTAAAACTCCTCTTTCCGCTACCCCTTCCTTCATCCCAGTTTCTCTGTCTCTTCCCCTTGAGTGGAATGGGGGTTTGGGGAATGGAGGTTATGACTCTTTCATGACATGTTGCCTCTGCTGCTCCTTCATCCTCACTCTCTTCTTCTGTTCTAGCATAGGGTATCACCCACGAGAGATTGTCTTCCATGAACTTCTCCAATGTGGGTCCTTCCCATGGGCTGCAGTTCTTCGTGAACTGCTCCAGCATCAGTTCTTTCCACGGGGTGCAGTCCTTCAGGAACAACGTGGTTTTCCCACAGGGTCACAGTTCCTGCCAGCAAACCTGCTCCAGCATGGGCTCCTCTCCGTGGGGTTACAGGTCCTACCAGGAACCTGCTCCAGCATGGGCTTTTCACAATGTCACAGCCTGCCTTAGGTACATCCACCTGCTCTGATGTGGGGTCATCCATCGGCTGCAAGTGGATATCTGTCCACTGTTAACCTCCATGTGCTGCAGGGGGACAACCTGCTGTGGTCTTCACCATGGGCTGCAGGGCAATCTCTGTTTTGGCACCAGGAGCATCTCCTCCCCCTCCTTCTTCACTGATTGTGGTGTTTGCAGAGTTGCTTCTCTCACATACTCTCACTTCTGTACCTTTGGCTGCTGTTGTGCAACCGTTTTTTCCCCTTATCACAGAAGTACTACCACTGTCACTGATGGGCTCAGCCTTGGCCAGTGGTGGGTTCATCTTGGAGTCAGCTGGCATTATCTCTGTTGGACATGGGAGAAGCTTCTGACATCTCACAGAAGCCACCCCTGCAGTTCCTCCAAGCAAGACAGTGTTTTGTTTTGTTTTTTCCCTGAAGTTTTTTAAAAAAGCTGTAATAGTAAATTTATATAGTAAAAAAAAAAAAAAAAAAAAAAGACACTTACAAACTGTAACTTCCCTTAAAGGACCTCTCCATTCTGGTATACAGTACTGTGTATCCACTAAATGCTAAAAACAGTTTTTTAAGTATTTAATATGGACACAAATATATTAACAAGTATCCTGATGGCACACGTGGCACACATACCCTTGATGTGTTTTGATCCACTCCATATTACAGGATACTTTCTGAACTATGCTGTCCTGCAAGTCTAGACTGGATCATTTGTACTTTACCCAATATGCAGAGATTCCTTAATTTTTATTGTTTTTTTTGCTGCCTGTGATGAGTCACAAAGTTGCTTCAGTAAATTGGCAGGAGGCACTCTTTGGTAGTAGTGGAGGCCCCAAAGCCAACTAGTCAGTTCAGTTTTCAAATTAAGATATGCAAAGATGAACAATGGGCTACTTGTATTTGACCCAACATGGAAATAAATATAGGCAATTTGAAGACCATGATAAGCAGGAGGTAATGTAATGTGATATAAATAATAAAAGGTCTTGACTAAATGGAAGAAATTATTTCTGAATAACATCTAGGAGTTTATAAAGTCTGCTGGGGAAAGAAAGGAAAGAGTAGGAAAGAAAACAGCTGACTAGAAGGTCTTGCTCTAATACTATCAATGAACAGCATAACAGCAAGCAAAAACACCAGAGTCCTGAAAGATCCAAAACAACCTAGAGTTCCCCACAACTTCGCTTAACAGAAAATTATTTAATATAAAAATGATACAAAGATACATATTTCTCTCCAACAAAATGATGACTTTTATGACATGAAGAATAGGATCCTTCTTACAATCTTTCTTGACTCCTTCAAATGAGCTGATTCTTTTTGTTTATGTCAGTCAACGTTTCAGTCATTAAAATGGTTTCATATATATGTCAGTCTTTTTGATAATTTTATTTAGTTCATTCTATGAAGCATATTCTGGATGAAAATATTTTTTAATTTAAAAATAATAAGCAGAGATATCTGATTTTAATTTGTTTTTGACTTTCAGAATGTCAAATCAATAAATGTATCAACCATTCCCAGAAATCTGTCTTTTAACTATTGGACGGGAGTTCTGTAAAAACATTTGATCAAAGTCTCATTTAGTATGAAGTATTAATACACATAGTGACACCAATACATAAAGGCAAGATCTGTTTCAGACATCTATCCTTAACTGACAGGATAAGGATAAAAAACTTATATTCTAAATGCATGATGAAAATTGTTGATTTTGAAACAAAAAACCCCAACCTGTTGTTGAAATATTGTTGTTAGCAATCATTATTAAAAGCTACAATTTGTTTAAAAACAAAAAATGCTGTTTTCTAAACCCCAAAGAGTTTTTTTAGGTAGTCCAGATCCCCATGTAATCAAAAGTGCTTATGCCTGTTACTTCCTATTTAATCCATTCTTTTCATGGTCCCAGTCAAAGCAAACACTGAACATAAGATATATTTTAACATATTACTAATATATAATTGTTAAATCACATAGACCTTTAGGATTTTTATCAGTTACCATTAAGAGATCTATATCTAGACTTTTAAAGACAATTTATTGGAGAAGTTTTTGTGTTACACACCTATGAATCATTTATTTTAAAGAGCTACTGAATCAGCCACTGTGTGAAAGTTGGACTGGAGCACAGCAATACATCTTTAATAGGAAAGAAGATGATGTTTTACAAAATTTATCCTCAAATGCTATCCAAGATAATTACACACACCTTGCTTCTTGGTTTCTGTCAAGCACATTCTTATCTTTTTTTCTGATTCGAGTATCAAAGATTTCTTGTACTTTCAAACTGCAGAATGAAGGTAGATTCTTTCTGTGTGTTCTTTGGCTAATCTTGTCTGGTGCTGGTTTTAAGACTCATGTACATATTTTGGGGCACATGGGAAAAATTGAAGGTCTTATGCATTAATATACATAGATATATAATTAAAAATGAGAGGAAAGGCAGTAAAAAAATCCTGTAATTAATAACTATCCAAGATGACTTATATAAATAGTGTTATTATAATAAGTATTGACAGTGTAAAATTACTGTAAATTATCAAATATCTCTGACTGGAATAACTTAAATATTTTACAATAAACATAAAGAATGCTTTTATTAAAATAAAGAAGCACACCCTTTGGAAAATCTTTCCAGTAAAGTAAATTTTATGACCTCTTTCCATAATGGGGATCATGAGTAGTCCTCTATGCAACTAAAGAGTAAGTTTACATAGGACCTCAAATTTTTGTGGAGTAGCTGTTTCAGAAGATCCAGAAATGTATTATATATTTAAAAAGGGACTTACTATATCTGATTGAAGAATCTGATATCCAGTTATGTCTTGAGATGATTATTATACAAAAACTCCCAGGCCCCATCTGAAGCTACGATCCTGTAAATCTGAAGTCCTAAAAGGCACATCTACACTATGAAACTATAGAAGGCCAGGAATGAAATTTTAGCACTGGCCTCCAATCATCTACCTTTTAAATTTTCTTTCCGGCTCAGCTGTGAATTAGTATCCTGTAAGAGATAACATTTGGGCAGAGCTTGGAGCATACTATACTTTGGCTAATCTTACTTCAAAAAGTCGGTATGAAAGGATTGCATCATTTTTGGATGCTTTCATGTTATAGAGTCTTCCAGCACTTTCCCAGAACTATCTGTCTATGCATCCTTATGCCATAACCTAAAACTCACAACACATACTTTCAAGTTCACACTCTAAAGCACCATTCTGATGGGCTAAACACAGTTGTGGTGTTTTCACCATTTTGGTTTGCAGCAAAACACAGACTGAAAAAATCTTTCCCCGCCCCTGTCCCAGGGAGTAAGGGAGAGAATTGGAAAGGGCAAGGAGACTCACGGGTTGAGATAAGAACTATTTACTAATTAAAATAAAATTATAATGATAACAACAGTAATAACAGAATATACAACTGAGTGATACACAGTACAATTGCTCACCACCCACCCACCCATGTCCAGCCTGTGCCAGCCAGCAATCCCGGGGCAGAGATAGTCCCGAAACCGAAACCCCGGAAGAGGGAGCCCGAGTGATCCCCAAGAGAATACCCCTGTCTTCTGCTCAACCCTGGTTAATATACTGAACATGATATGATATGATATGGAATATCAATTTGGCATAGCCAAATGTCAGTTTGAGTTTTGCTATTTACTACACTTCTCCCTCACAGTCCTTTTCACTTGCAAACTAACCAGACACGATAACCTTGGGCTCCGGAAGCAACTAATAACATTAGTACCTTATCAACATCCTTCTCATAACAAATTTACACTGAAACTAAAACACAGCTATTCTAACTACTAAGAAGAAAACTAACTCTATCCTAGCAAAACCAGGACAATAGTCCTTAAATTATTTCAGACAACTTGAAATGAAAAATAAAAAAAGAAAGGCAAGTCACAAAACTCTGTGATAGTTATGTGTCAATGCTGCGAGGATGCTCCATAAGATCGACTGGGGATCCACAGCTAAAGATATCTACTGAGGAGGTAGCTGGTTTAATTCTAGAAGGAGACAGGTGGATGTTAACTTGTCTGTGCCACTTGGCCTTAGGGTCAAGGCTGTTTTATATTCAGCAACACTGACATGCCAACAAAATACTTGGACTTATATGAAATAAGACCTTGTAGTAGTGCTGATGAAGAGTAAGAGAATAATAGCAGCAGAAAATTATAGTTACATATGGTAGTGGTATTAAAAAAAAAACTCCTTTAAGGAGTTGCAACTAGTAACTTCTGAGTAGTTAAATCTGAATAAGACAACAGAAACAAATGTTTCCTTCTTTTGTTTAAAAAATAATCCTTAATCTAAACAAACAAAAATAAACCCATTTGTGTAAAACTCTGCAGACAAAGCAAAAGAATAAACAACTAGTTTGGATAGCCATGAATGAAGTGGTCTTTTGTTGTATTTGATAACAGATTTCTTTTTAAAAAGAACTGAAATAAACTGTACAGATTATTTTTATCCTTCTCCTTCCAAATGTATATTTGACTTCTTTCTCTCTATTTATTATTTTCAAAGTGAAGAATTAGGTAGCCTCTGATGGCAAGGGTTGCAGTCAAAATATCAAGAGTGCTCACTGATGCTAACTTGGGATCTGCTATGTGTTTAGTGCTGGGGATGGGGAGAGTGTTGCAGGGTTCTCCTTGGATCTCAACATGAAAGGCACAGAAGAAAACAATGTCACAAAATAGTGTCCCAAAATAGCTGATTTAGAATGACAGCGTAAAACCAGGAATATAGATAGTGAGTAAATATTACTTTCATTCAGATGCTGGGCACCCTGCATTCATGTAGCATCAGACAGAGCCCAGATGGATCTTCATGTGTCACATTACTCAGATCCTGCCCATGGAGAGATTCATTCTCCTTCCCATACTGTGGTGCCTTTTATCCTGTGTAACAAAGGAAACCATCTATCTTCTCCCAGCAGTCTGGGATGTTATTTCTGTCATAGTGCCCACCAGTGCAGCACTGGCAGACACTGGGCACTCCAGCAGGTACCCTTACAGTGGCTGCTCATGCTGACATACAGGCTGCTCACACCTTAAGCATGAGGCCCAGTAGAGCAGATACGGCTTGTCCAAGGTCATTAACTCCTTAATACAGTGTCTTCCGCAAGGTTCCTTATACACTGTTTCTCATAACTATTATTAATCTACATATATATTTATTAAAAAAAACCCACCAAAAAACAACAACCTTTAAATTTTTGGTGTAATATATTGTTTCCTTTTCAGGTATTTTGAGCAAAATAAAACTGCAAGTGGAATTCAGAAGTCATAAGCTAATGTTTTTTAAGTTATATATTTTTCAAATGGTCCTTCAAAGTGCAGAATTATTATCAATACTTATAAAATATTCTAGTTATTATATAGGCATGCTTGGAGTAACTGGTATTGGCTTTCAGAATTTTTAGTTATTTCATGTCTTCTCATTGGCTGTTTTGCTTTTATTGTTGTCTAACTGCAGAAAGATTTGATGTCAATGCAATAGTAGGTAGCTGATACAGCTACTTATGACTGTTTCATCAATATTTTAAACAGCTGTGATAAAAACATTGAGGGAGAAATTAAAAAAACCCATGACTATCTTGTTAGTACATCTGCTTTAGAAGGTTATCCAACACTGTAAAAGTCTCCAATATTTTACAAGGTATTTCCTTGTTATACCTGCTTCTCTCTGAAGTCCACACTCCAGAACCCCACACTAATATGAGAGGATTCTAGTAACTTATGTAACAAAACCATTCAGAATTAATGAATCGGCTCCTTCTACCTGGACCTAGATGTTTCAGAAAAAGAAGCAGCAAACTGTACATATTACAGTACTGCTGTATTCCTGTACCTACTACAGGTAGGTCATGCTGCCAAAAAGACAACTTCCAGTAAACTGGTAATACTTCAATTAGAAGACAAATTGTTTTAAGCTGCCATTTTTTTGCTCAGTTGTATATATCCAGTTACCTCTATCAAAATACTTTGAACTATCTTTTTTATCATTATCATTATTTAGACTACAAGTATCTTTAAAAAGTCTTTATTATTGTTTACAAGACGTTACAATGTAGAAAGGCAGAGCATCAGGTCCTATGCCAAAACCATTTCCCATCTAAATAGACACAGTAGACAAGGCAGACATAAGTAAAAGTACTAAATGACTTGTGTGTGGCCATGTAACTTGCCAACAAAATATTTGATTTACTGATATCCAACTTTTCTCATTGGCTAGTCCAGCAGAAATTTTCTTGAGGACTCTTCCAGAGCAGACAGGTGGCTGAAGAGCTGTGGTGGTAGCAACCAGCTCTTTACTTGTGTCCATCGTGTAATAGGCTGCAAGCTATGGTCCTATGGCAACTGCCAGATCAATTAATCCATTTTTCAGCTTATTCCTCTGGGACTGGAGAAGCAGAGGACAAGTGGGAGTAGGCTTGGTGTCTGTATTATTCTTCCTGCTGAGTTATATGCAGCCAAAGGCTAAAAGTTGAATATCACAGCCTTCAGCCTTAGATCACAACACAGTGTACAGAATTTCCTTGGGATTTTATTTTTCAAATATTACTGATAAGGTAACAGAGGAAAAAATATGCTCAATTTGTTGAGATAATAAACACAAGGGGAAATATATCTTCCAAGTAGCTCTCTGGTTTTACAATCCGTATCAATAAATGTAATTCTAATTTCTGCAAATTATTAATTCATACCAGTGGAGGATTTGGCTCTAAATTATTTTATTAAACTTGCAGGATTTTTCACATAAAATTCGTATGAATATGTATATTATCTAAAGCAGTCATCTGTGGGGCAACTGAAACTATTCTCTGAGGAACAACGGATGATAGATATTGAAACAAATAATTTTAAGTTTTCCAGAATTTCATAGAACATACATATTTTTCAAAATCCTCCACTGAAATGAGAAACACTTGTTCAGGTCCACCTAGATTTTGTTTGATTTAGAACTAGTTGGATTTGGATTAGGAAGGCAAGAATTCAAGAGCAGTTTTTGCCCTTAAATCCATGATGAACTGACTGCTTTTAATTTATAACTAACTGCAGTGAACCTTGCTGAGATTTCTGAATGGCTAATAACCACTGGAAGTGATGTTCAGCTAGGCCTGACCTCCTCAGGCCAATTTCCCCAGTACAGGTAGTGGAGGAAAAAAATTAGCGGTGCCAGTTTCATAGATTATGGTTCAGCTGTCCTCATGGCCTTAGCCCAGTCTGAGAGCCCTGAATCTACAGGGTCCTGATCTACAGTTCTTCTATTCAAAATGGGAACAGTCTAGGAGTATTCAAGCAGCTGGGATGTAGCAACCAAGACTTAAACTGTTGTAAGGAGGCACTTGTGTTGTTAAACTAAGTGGTACCTATTATGTGACTGGTGTTCATCCCTTAGAAAGCTTTATCTTTTAATAGCAATGTATTCGTCCCAGAAAAAAGGAAGCAGTTCACTTGTGAGACTTTCACTGGAAGTGTTAGCTGCCAGAATTCCTCTGTGGCTCCTCAACAACACCACAAAAAACTAGAGAGGAGGTCTTGCTCAAATGGAAAAGCTAATTCTACTGGTACCCCATTTCTGTAGGGTTTCCAGGCCTGAGTCAGGGAGACCCAAAAAGGCTATCTGCGAGATGATCAGAATTTCTATAAGGATAATCTCAGGATGTAAGGATTTAACCTGAAATATGAGCTGAACTTAACAATGTGACTGCACCTAGGGACATGAAGTAGGACAGCAGGAGCTCTCACCAAGCATAATTTTTGTCACTTTCAAAGACACGTTGTTTTAAGGTAATTTTTGCCAAAGCTCTTGTTCCTAATTACAGTTTCACTAAATGACTGAGCAATTACTGAGAGATCAAGATAAACAGATTTAAAACATCAGCAACACACTCAAAAGAGAGCACCATTAAAATCAGTGTTAGCATGCCAGTTCTTGTAATGCTATTGATCTACACCATACACATTGAAAAATGGCACTAGACACAGCTTTTTCTTGAAATCTTATAATCTTATCATGACAGGACAAAGAAACCATGAAACAACTAGAATACTAACACAAAATTTTGCACTGACTGTAAAATTACACAACTTGATCTCAGGGAAGGTAAGCAAGTACTTGTAGAGCTTCTAGTGCCTAATGAACTCTTTTACTAAATCCGTATTTCATCAAATAGAAAAAAAAAAAAAAAAAGATATAATCTCTTAGACCAAAGACTGAAACATCATCTCTGAACTCTGGACACATTGTTCATTAATACAATTGTCCCCAAATAAATCTCTCAGTACCCAAACTTCTTGTCCACATCCTAATCAGAAATTTACTATTAAGAAGAAATTTAGAAACATGGTGGGATGCTCTACAATCACAGCTAAATGCCTGATGTTAGAGGTGGGAGCCTTACTGCTGTCAGTCCTTTAAAAAAAATCACTCAGAAAACCCTTCAATATTTCACAAATTTTAGAGGGTATCTGAAAACTGTTTCACAAACTGGTACAATTTATTACTTCAAATATATCTTATGATAGCTTCTGAAGAGATGATAACAAAGCATATACTTATCAGTAACATTAACCTAGAACATATTCCAGATTTTATTCTTATTTTTCAGGAAAAAATACTTCTGTTTGAGTAATTAGGTTCCTTTTATTTGGCTGGCTGAACCAAAACACTGACAAAAAAAATGTTTAGTTTTCGCAGGAAAACAAAACAAATCAAAACAAAGGTTTCAGGTTCACTAACAATTTAAACCCACTTCATTTTTCAAGCAAGAGAATATATTATGCATTGTTCTAAATATGCAAGCACTGCTTCTGTCTGAAATGTGCTATTACCATAGTTGCTGGTTTTTTGCTGCCTTGCCACAACAATCTTAATATTGAAAAAGATATTTCTTGTTGCTACTGTAGAAAGCATGCCAATATATTTGGATTAACAAGTAGTTCAAATTGCTGTAAGCATCCTTAAATGTTTGGTTTGACAAGGTACAATAGTGAAGGTATTTATTGTATTTGCCAAAGCTGGAACACCATGGTTTCTATGAGAAGGTATCTTCACCCAAATGAGTTTTGAGGCTATATACCTGTGCGTTATTTACAGCTGCAGACAGCCTTGGATCTCTGAGAGCTCCTGAAATATGTAGAAGCTTCCTCTGCCAGCTTTTTGGTAGAAAAATACTTTTTTTCTCTGTTGTAAGAAGCAATAATTATCTGATCAAAGGATCGATACATCTGGTAGTTGTAAAACAGGAAAACTAGTTGTCCACTGTTAGCAAATCGGTAACGAGCTCATCAGCATTCATGAATTTCATTTCAAGAACGTTACAAACCAACAAAGTAGCCTAATCAAGCACTTATGCTCGCATATGATTGTCCAAGATACAAAACAGTTTTTCCCTCTTGTTTTTTTTTCATATTGCTTTTGATCTCAGTCACAGAATTGAAATTGCACTTCTGTTCACTTACCCTATTTTTTGTGGTCACAATTCCTTCCATTTTGTTTAAGGTCCTGTAGAGCCACTTTATCCTCTATACATAGTATATGGTACCAAACTTACTTTGTAAAATTTACTACAATCCCTCACTAAAAAATTCTGGTCTTGTAACTTGAATAGTTAGTTGAGGGCTGATAGAAGTTTCTACCTAAATACGTATATATTTAGATGACTTTCCTGTACTCTAATCAGACCTCAAGGCAGATTTTAGTGGTTAGCAGCTTTTATTTCAGTCTTGTTTTTTGTTTTTAGGGTTTTTTTTTGTCTATGACTGCAACGGCTTTGAAATTTTGAACATTATTGGTGACATATATCACTTTGCTCCTTGCTCTGATATGTAATTCTACAAATGCTTTTATGTCTTTCCATCTGTAAGACATTAATCCTTGTGGAGATACAGTTGACTGAAATACAACAGGTCACTGTTAGAGTTAAGATAGGGAAAGTCTTATTACAGAGGTTACAAAATTTCTTTGCCTCTTGATTATGAGGAGGGTGATTTATTTTAGTTTATCTGTTATAAAATTACAAAAAACTTGGGGAAAAGTGTACCCATTTCTTACTAGAAATTAATGTCTAAAGTTGATAATGAATATAGAATATGTATGTCTAGACTACTAAGAAAATTAAAGTGTTTCTATCTTCATTCATCATTACATTGCTCAATAGGTACAAAGTTATCTCAGGGAAAAAAATTCTATTTTGGGTTTTATATGCTGTATTTGGTTTATGTGGTAAGATTTTGGTAGCGGGGGTGCTGCAAGGCTGGCTTCTGTGAGAAAACACAAGAAGCTCTCCCTATATCTGACAGAGCAAATGCCAGATGGCTCCAAGATGGACCTGCCACTGGCAAAAGCTGAGCCAACCAGTGATGTTGATAATACCTCTGCAATAACATATTTAAGAAGGGGAAAAAACACTGTGCAACAGCAACCAGGAGAGAGGAATGAGAATATGTGAGAGAAACAACTCTGCAGACACCAAGGTCAGTGAAGAAGGAGGGAGAGGAGGTGCTTCAGGTACTGGAGCAGATTCCCCTGCAACCTATGGTGAAGACTATGGTGAGGCAGGAGATCTACAGTGAAGCAGATATTCACCTGTAGCCTGTGGAGGACCCCACGCTGGAGCAGGTGGATGGTTGAAGGAGGCTATGACCCCATGGGAAGCTCGTGCTAGAGCAAGCTCCTGTCAGGACCTGTGGCCTGTGGAGAGAGGAGCCCAGGTTGGAGCAGGTTTTCTGGCAGGACTTGTGAACCCATGGGGGACCCACGCTGGAGCAGCCTGTTTCTGAAGGAACTGCTTTCTGTCGAAAGGACCCAGGCTGAAGCAGTTTGTGAAGAACTGTAGTCCATGAGACGGACTCACTCTGGAGAAGTTCATGGAGGACAGTCTTGCATGAGAAGGACCACATGCTGGAGAAGGGAAGAGTGTGAGGAGTCTTCCTCCTGAGGAGGAAGGAGCATCAGAAATAACGTGTGATGAACTGACCACAACCCCTATTCCCTGTCCCCCTGTACTGCTGTTGGAGAGGAGGTAGGAAATTGGGAGAGAAGTTGAGCCCAGGAAGAAGGGAGGAGTGGAGGGAAGGTCTTTTAAGATTTGGTTTTATTTCTCAATATCTTGATCTGATTTGATTGATAATAAATTAAATTAATTTCCCCAAGTCGAGTCTGTTTTGCCTGTGATGGTAACTGTTGAATGATCTCTCTCTCTGTCCTTATCTTGACCCACAAGCCTTTAATTATATTTTCTCTCCCCAGTTAAGGAGGAGGAAGGGTAGAGTGCCTTTGGTGGGCACCTGGCATCCAGGCAGGGTCAACCCACCACAAAGTTCCACTTCCATCTCCTTTTGCATTGTCAAACACTTCATATAATTTTGGGCCTGATACTAAATGTTCATTTTCATTGACATTGGTAGTGTCATTGCCTTCTAATGGTTGAATTTTCTAAGCCAATGTTGTAGCAATTTGTCTGCCTTTTGTGTATCAAGCTGAGTGACAATCTGCAACATCATTCTTCAATGATTTTTTTTTTTTATGCCTTTGACATGACCTGATGTCTCACCCCTTTGGTCAGATCATCATTTTAGTTGTAACAATATGAATTTAGAGCATCTCCTGGGAAGTCAGTTGAATTATTACAAATTTATGCTGATGCAAAATAACCAAGAAATTGGCTGTTTGCATGAGAAATACAAGTTTAAAGAAGTTTATTTGATTTCTATGTGCTGAACAGGTTGTATGGAGAGTTTTTCTTATTTGCAGTCTTATCTTCTCACTTTTAGCAGAGACCATGCAGAAAAAAAGTTTAACTTTAAAATTTTTTTATTTTTTTTTAAATACTTGCACTGGCAGCAATATGCTGGTTACCTAGTAACTACTCCAGTGTAGCCTGTAGCTCTATTTTATTTATATTTAGTTAATAATTTCTGTATAGCTGGGTCACTACTCCTAATGGATAATGGAAAACCAGGAAAAAAATCTGATGGATATCAGTCCTTGTTTCCTCTGTTTTGTGATTTGTTTTGTGACTAGTGGAATAATATTTCTTTTTCCTTCATTGCTTTATATATTTCAGTATCACTTTCATGCCAGGAGTCAGAGGTCAGATAATGCTCATTATTACTTGTCTTTGTTGTAGTAATGCTATTTGTTACATTTGTGTGAATTGCCTGCAAGATTTTATATGATAGGCTTAACATGCAGAAATTGTATTTTTTCAGACATTTTTATTGACAGTAGTTATATTTTGGCTGGGTGTTTAAGTCAGTAGATATGGTACTTTCTTGCAGTAAGTGGAAACTGATATACTGTAATGAAATGACCAGTGTATAAATATAAATCTTTAAAGAAATGCTTATAATCAGGTACTCATCTCTACCATGCCAGAATCTAACCACTATTAAAAGCTTGGTTTCCCTAATCATATGTGAAGGGAATTCTTGAAGCAGAACCATAATCTTTGTGAAATACTGAGTGGCCTCTGCTTGAAATGCAGTAACAAACACTTGGTATCCTATAGCCAGGTTTTTCTTACAACATGATCATTAATTTTATTAACAGGATAGCTTAAAATTAATCTAGAAATTATATAGTTCATCTCACTGCCACCAAATGGGATTGCTGTGGGTCATGTAATTTCCTGACAGAAGTGTGTCCAGCCTGCTCTCAACCTAATGCTGACAGAGATCCCTAAATTTTCTGAAAAATCTATGCTAGTATTTATCCATCTTTACCTATACAAAGAGATTTTAAATTTAAACTCATTGTTTTTGGGGGGGTTAGATGTGTTCATAGTCTGTGGGTGGTTCTAACATCAACAGTTATGAGTATTTCTTTGAAATGTATAGTCCTAGATAAGAATCCTCCAAACTGTCTGCCAAAGGTTACCTCATGAGTTTTAGGCTGTAGATATTCACCATCTCCTGGGCCATTTCCTGTAATAAAACAGCATGGAAGTGTTATTTTGTATTAGACAAAAAGGGTGATTTAATCTTAATGAATTTAATTTTCGGCCTGTATGTATAATTTTTGAACCATATAGGGAAAAAAAAGAAAAGATTGGATTTATGTATTTCTATAATTTGTATGAGTTTTAAGCAAATCCTTCTCCCAGGATTTTTGAGGATAGAAATCAGTTCAGAGGCATGAAAAGTTATTGTGAATATCTGACTATCTAAATGATACAAAGATTAATTTTGTCCTTTAAAATGTATTTTCAATATTTTCCTTCTAAAATAAATATTTGTATGGCATCCACTCTTCCGGATTCTGACAAATACTGTTGTGCAACTGCCAAAATTCTCATAGCTCCTCTCACTTAAACAGATGTAGTAATTGCTAGAAATTTCCTGAGAGAGTCAATTCTCCTGAGATTTCCTACACATTTGCCAATTAATATGGATAGTTGGGGAACCAGCCAAATTTTTGTGATGTTTATCTGAAGCAAATCAATGAGCCTGTGGTGGTTCATCCGTTGCTAATGAGAGAATTAAATTTAAGCCTGTGTATGTATACTGTTGAGAATACTATGGATAAAATCTGGAGCTCTCAGAAGTCAGGGTCCAATTTATCATTAATTTCAATGGGGCCAGAGTTTAATCTGTTGTATAAAAGCACTGCATAAAGCAGGTGGTTCAAAATGACACTAAAGTCTGTTGCCTGTACTAGAATTCTGCAGTCCTGCAAGAAAATTAAGTACATAAAAGGAAAATAGTAGTAAAGAATATGGAATTCTATATTACCTTACACATTGAAGAAGTTGTATATAACATGTAGATTTGCCAACTGCAGATAAATTCTATTCTACTCAAATAACGTCAATAACAAATATAAAAAACCCCAAGATTTCAACCTTTCAAGTCAGAAATTATAAACAAAATTTTTTCTTTATTCTTCCCACATCAGTAATTTTCTACCATTTGTCATAAAGATACAAGCCCCATTATGAAAGCCTTTGGCATTTTAATTAACTTTTCCTTATTTGGCTTCCACATATTAATTAGTGTAACCAACTGTTATCCAGGTTTTCCTAAACATCCCAAAATTTTATCTTGGGCATTTCAGCTATTTCATTAACTTGGCCTTGGAGATTTCTGGTCCTAGAAAATATAGGACATATATATAGTCCTATCAATTAGTCATATCAATTTATATTTATTGTACTGCAAATTCATACATCTTAATCTCATGTACTGATAATATTGTTTCATCTTCAAATCTCTTCCTCTTAACCAAGTTGATTTCACTAGTTCAAAGACTTTCAACTACTGCATGCCTTTGCAATGTCCTTCCACATGAGATCATGACCAGTGGGTTGACTGTATTTTCCAGTCAAAATTAAAACCCCATTCGTTCAGCTTGACTTATGCTTAGTGACAGCTCTGTGTATTTCTTGCTGTGATGTGAATACATGAAGGACACAGCATAAAGATGCACTAAATTATATTGCATTGTGTGGCAAATGTGACTGGAGTAATTGCTAGTGTCCAAGTTTTTATCCTTTATTTCATTGAAGTTGCTATTATGCCAATGACAGAGATAAATAATAGAAGTGTTTTATTAGTCTCTGTCTTGCCTAAAATGTCAATGACAAAAAAGCAATAAAGAAGATAATAAAAAATATATATATTTTTTAAAAGCACTTTTTAACAATGCAGGTGTAAATGTCACTGATGAGGTAAGAATAAATATGTGATGTTAATGATCCTGGATTACTTAAGTGCAGAGCAGAATATAAAAAGTGGGGGATGTTTGTAAAAAAAAACCAACAGACAAGTTAACCATCATATTATATCATGCACTCTGTTGAACATATATGCACTTCAAATCATATTACACTACATGGACCAACTTTGACTAAAACATTCCATTGGGATATTTTTTTTTCCCTATGGCTTTTATAGAAGGTGTATTTTCGAACAAACCTGTCTGAACCATTCCCAGACTGTGGGTGGTCTTAGGTTGTATACCACATTGCACAATTATTATTAATTAATACTAGTTACCATTATTTTTAGTATTGTTAACATATTTTCCAATGATATTTTATTGGCATAGCGTTATTTCCGGTTTACTGTTTGCACCTGTGGAGGAACTAGAACATTATGGTGTACATGTTGTTGATTGTAGTACTTCTTCAGCTGTTGGGTAAATCTCAAAGTCTGGACTATAATTTTCTTTTAAGGTGGATGCAACTATAGTTGATAACTAACAGATCACAAAGTTTCATTAAGTACTCCAGCCACAGATGGGCTTTGTAGGATGGTCATCTTCTTATCTATGAATGTAGCTATTTTAACAACTTCTGTATGTCCTGTTTGGAAAATGACAATGCCTGAAGTTTTTTTCCTTACACAGAAGTCATGACTCAATAATTTGTTCTGACTCAACAAAATGTTTAAATACATTCTTTTAGACTTTTCCGTATTGAGATTAGTGTGAAATTTAATTTAGTTTTTAACTAGTCTACCTCTATGGAAGTGAGTGGAGCTAGGCTAATTTACACCAGCTCAAAATACGTCCATAATACTTATGGTCTCATTCACTAAATTATCATCACAGTATGTTGATTTTGAAGAGTGATTAAAATTACAAATTAAGAAATTCTTACAACAAAGGGAGAAAAGAAGCTTTTGAATGTGAAATCAGCATTTCACTTTAAAACAACTCATCAAGGACCACCTACCACAAGAAAGCACCAAGAGCAGCTCTTATTACATAAATTCATTTTCTGAGATGCACAGAAGAGTTGGTAATTAAATTCTGTTGTTCATTAATGTCATTGTTCAATGAAGATGGCAATAATGAGTCATGGAGCACTCTTCACACTGAATGGCAGTAGTGATAGAAGAGTCACAGCACAAATACTAATTCTATCAAAATACGTAAGTTCTCATCTAACTAGAAGTAACACTGGCAGAGATGTTATTAGAACAGTATACTCTGGGAGACCTATGTTTGGAAATAACCATTTCTTAGACTATTATCATGGTATAATTGATTCAGTATTTCCCTCTGTCCAAAATCAGTTTAAAAATAATTTCTGAGGAAAACAATTTTATTTAAAAAATAGGAAAGTAATGATTTAATACTACTAATATAATAAAGTTTAACAGCAAATATTTAGTTAATATTCTTTGATTTATTTCTCATTACCTTTCTAGAAAAAAAATATTCAATTTAATATCTCTCAGCTATGATATGGAATCATCTATCAGGATTTCAACATTCACATAGGCTGATTTGCAAAGGTGTGAAACATTGAAAGCCCCCTTAGAGTGATGCAACTGCTCATTAACACCATTTTGAGATCATTCACACAGTTTAAACACAGACTTATATAGTCAAATTAAGCACTGGTCACACAGCACTCCAAGACACTGACAGCAAAGTGTCAAAACAGTCAGAACTGACTTGCTCATGTTCCCAGTATTCTAAAAGTAACATTGCAGCTGTTTGAATAGTAAAATATCAATAATATTTTTTCATTAATACTTTTTTTTAATTTTTAATGGGAAGAAACACTTATGAAAACAAACTAAAATAATGTTTTAATTTTACAAATTAAAATAATGTTTTTATTTTCATTTGATGGGAGTTGCATGAAAAAGTAAAGAGAACAAAATTCTCAGAAATAGTGAATAATGTAGAACAATATTTTAAATATATCTGAACTGTACTAGAAGAAAAAATGGTTAATTCTTTATAATCACTTCAATGACTAGTTTGAATATTGAGAGACTCAGAAGCTTTAATCCCTTGAGTTTTTGAGAGTTTCATAGCCTCTTAGGTGTCTAAATCTCATTTGCTAACTTCCCTTACCTTTAAGTCTGTTAATGAAAGTGAAATTTGGTTTCATTTCTCAATCATTTAGATGTGGTTGAAAATGTTACCTCTGGCTAAAGAAATTACTGGAGCTGTTTCATTATAAAGATTTCTTCTTTAACTGTTTCTTTTTTTCTGGTGTTCTCCGGTAGTAACAAAAGAGTAGAGGGAAGATGTAGGTCTCCAAGATAATTTCAAAGTTAAAAAGTGGATTTTTTTGTTCTTTATCAGCTGAACATAAAAATTTCTGCTGATCTTTGACAATATGTTTCTTTGAAGTATATCAGCTGTTATTTTCTTCATTCACCATAAAAGCAGAAAGGTACCTTAACTGGTACTTTCATTTTTAGTATGTGATTCCAAGTACAGAAGTTACTTGCTGACAAGAATTAACAGGGTGAAAGTTATGCTTGGCCTACAGTTATGTAGCCTTTTATATTTCATGTAGGGGACAGACAGGAATGCTGAATATTCAGTCAAGTATTCAATTGCTAGGCTAAAAAACTGCTACTTTAATATTGAAGGTAAATGATAAGATTCAGACCTTTGCAGTAAACAGAGGGAAAGGATGAATCAAAACAAACAGCAGACTGCACATCCCTCCAAACCAAACCAAAAGGAAAAAAAGCTGCATCTACATTAATCCAAATACAATGTAGATTGATAAACATATAACCTTTATTTTAGGGTTAAGGATGCAGAAGAGGGAAGAAAAAACCAAGAGCATAGATTATGTGGTGTTTATCATCTTTAGATATACATAACTGGAGTTAAACAAAACAAATATGGGTAAAAGCTATTCTTTCTTCTTTGCTGGTTTTGACATGGGAATCTTGTACTATCTGAAACTGCAAATCCTACTCCAGAAATTCAGTTCACCAGAGCCAAGAGGATTAAGTAGGACTGAAGAGTGATCATCACCAAAAGGAAGCTCTGGGGAAAAAAACAAACCAAAACAAACAAAAAAGTCAATTCATTGATGTTTAAAATGTAATTAAATTGATTCTGCTCTCTTTTTCCCAGAAAGTAAAAACAACCTTTGCTGCGAAATATCTTTCTTAGTGACTCAATCCTTTTGAATGTTGGCACTGATTTTCTTTCCCACATGGGAAACCATATCTAAATGACAGATAGTCACACAACAAACTACTAGTAGGCCAGTACACGTGACGATGTACTGTCCAGCTCTCAATCCCTTCCCAGGCAGTGTTGTGCACTATTGTATTGTATGCTCACTATTACTGTGAAAACCTTAATCTGGTATAATTTCCTACCAGCCTAGGTTGTGCCATCAGAAAGTAACAGAGTGCAATTCCTGCAGTCGAACGGTCGAGGCAACAGAAAGAGAAGGGTCATATATATGGCTGTCTTGTCTAGTTACAGAAAAGAAGAAGATGATGCCCCAAAGGAAAACTGCAAAGTTTCTCAGATGCGTCTTGTCTGGAGAAGCCAAACTGGTCAGAAATTTTGGGCCATTGGGAGAAAGTCAATATTGGAAGACAGCTTACTCAAATGTGGACAAATAACCGACTAGGGCATAGTTCTCTTGTTTCAGAATAACACCAAGGAAGGGCTGAAAGAAAGATGAAAGGAAAAGTTTGAGATAGGTAAGGAAGTCCTATATTCTTCTGTGTTTGCATTAATACCTTGCCTTTATCCTAAGATTTGGTCTCCTAGTTTCCAGAGCTTTTTTTCGTACTCAAGACTGTGGTGGTTTCACTCCTTTGGTTTGCAGCTAAACACAGTTGTTCTCCCCCACCCCCCAATCCAGAGATTAGGGGAGAGACTTGGAAGGAAAAGAGCAAGGAGACTCATGAGTTGAGATAAAAACAATTTACCAATTGAAATAAAACAACGATAACAACAGTGATAACAGAATGTACAAATGACTGGTGAACAGTGCAGTTGCTCACCACTCGCTGACCAATGCTCAGTCTGTGCCAGCCAGCGATCCTGGAGCAGAGACGGTCCCGAAACTGAAACCGCAATCCCGGAAGAGCGAGCCTGATCCCTGAGAGAAGAGCGAGCCTGAACAATCCCTGAGCGAATGCTCCCGTTTTCCAGTTAACCCTGGTTAACATGCTGAACGTGACGTGATATGATATGGAAAATGTCATTGGCGTATCCAAATTCCAGTTCTGGGTTTTTCTTTTTACTATTTTCCTTTCTACCTGTGAACCAGACAGAAATGATGACCTTGGGCTCCAGCAGCAACTAATAACATTAGTGCTTTATCAACATTTTTCTTATAACAAATCCCATACTGAAACTTAAACAAAGCTATTCTAGCTAGTAAGAAGAAAATTAACTCAATCCTAGCAAAACCAGGACAAAGACAAACAGGTCTGCTGTGGTTTGGAATCTCATACCTTCCAATGACAAATTGAGTGGAGGTGAAGAAACTTTTTTTTTGTAATTAAAGGAACTTCTGACATATGGTCAAACATACTTGCACACACACACATTGAGTATAAAGGAAAAAATTAAATTCTCTTCGTCTTCTGTCAGTGTTAGAGGATTTTTGGCACATGAGAGATCCCAAGAAAACCTTCCTCTGGCCTGCAGTTATGCCTTAGAACATGCATCACAGGAACTGAGTCCTCAGTACAGACAAACTAACTCCTCAGTAAAGACGAACTGACTCCTTAGTAAAGACCTACAATATGTCCATTCATTGCGTGAAGCATTCTGTCAGTAGATTCTGAGGTGCAGAACAAAGGTTTCAAAGGTAACCAGTGAGTGACCAGATCCTTGAGGTGATGACTTTGCAATAGCTGAAAAATCTGATTTTCAGCAGGTGGCAAGCATTCTTCCTTTAAAACCCTGGATCATTTAAGGCCTCTATTTCCTTTACTTTAAACCAGAAAAGCAGAAAGAGAAACCCCATAAATCATTGTCTTAAGATTGGGGAGAGAAGAAAGCTTTGTGGTGCAGTATGACTGGAAGAATTTTATTGCTGCATTGTGATGTAGAATGTCATGTCTACATTAGAAGATGAAGCTCAAGCAGAATAAATATCTTACCAAAGTAAGAAAACTGTTGATTAAATAGATTGCTAGTGCCTTCCCCATTCCCTCAACTTTAACCAATATACTGTGTTTCTTTTATGGCCAAAGCAAAGCAATGAAATCACTGCACATTGAAAAAGTAGGAGCCAGCAGTTCATAATTGTTTATGACTGTTACAACCGGAAAAAAAATCCCTGTTGTACTTCTGATTCGTTTTCATGATCCATTGACCAGCTGGTATGAGAAGCATCATTAATGAAGCGTGATATTTCATGCAGTTTGGCCACCCAGCAGGAGACATGCTTCACCTTATGCTGATTCTCTTTTTACTAGCTCCTACAGCCAGGAAAGTCAATGTGTTATGGATACACTAAAAGTAAGATCTGTATATATTATTCAGCCTTTGGATATCACTGACAACTATCATACTGCTTCTTAGAGCGGCAGCTTTCAACAGAGCATTGTCCTGTGAAACAGAGTACAGAGCCACACACTGTGAAAGGAAAAAAGTAATATCAAAGGAGTTTTGTAACAGCTATTATTCAGTAAGGTTTTAGAGATTTTTAACAGAAGCAAACCAGCTTTTCTCTCTCATAAGAAGTCAATGCTGGAAACAAATTAGATTTTATATATCAAGTAACAGCATTAAAAACACATAGAAATATTTTTAAAAGAACAGGCTTACATGTACATGAACATGAATGCATGGGTATACATGACAGAGTTTTTTAGGCATGCCATTGTACATATTACTTATCTATATTTTCTTCCTCGTTGTAGGAAAAAAAATCTCTTTGATGCCTTTACACAACAGGAATAAAATAATGACCGAATCTAGTTCAAACCCCAAGTCTCTTTGCAAAGCATTTTACTACTGCCCTCTGCATATCCTGGTCACTTAAGATGAAAGATGGACCCAAGAGTTTTGTTGAATTACATATGAAAATTAACAAATAGTGTCAAAGTAAATTCTTACTTCATTTTGGCATTCATTTCAATTTTAATATCTGAAACTTGAATTTTCAAAATGCTGCTGAATAACTGTACTGAACTGAAATAGAAAGATTGACAGAGGAAATCATTGAGGCAGGACAAGGTATCTGGGAGATGTGTGGCAACAGTTATACCTCCCCAGGCTTACATGTCAGATTGCAAAATCAGGAAGGCATCATTTTGAAATCTGTTCATTGCAATGGGAAGGGAGGATGTTCACCACTGTGAAGGATTGTTTTTTAATGGTTCAAAGAGGAACAGAAAGGTATAAACTGGTTACAAGAAGAGGTATTAACTATACCTTATGTTATTATAGAGATCCTTGTAAATACTTTAATACAGAGATCCATGTATGAGGGCTTTGAGGGGTTCAAAAGGAACCCGAACGGTAAGCAGCAAGAAACTTTGTAAGAAGGTGTTTATAACTAATATGGGAAGATACATAAGACCTAATAAAAAAGTGTATTCTTTACACTACTGTATGGATAACTGTTATTCTCTGGACTCAGTTTGCTCACTTTATACCAAAAAAGACCAATCTATTCCTACAGAAACCTTAACTGCTAGAGATAATTTATGCAGGGTTAGATGGTCTAAGAAAAAAAAAAAAGACTAAAATTCAAAACAACTTCCTTTTTTCTTTGAGGTGCCAAAATTGTGCATATTGTTTTCACCACTTTCAGCTCTGCTGTGAGATACTGAAGAATCTTAAGGCAAAAGAAAAAGCTGGAAAAAATTTAACATCCCAAATTCTAGCTAGACAGAACAGAAAGGCAGAGAAATTTAAAACAACAAAACCAAACCAAACTCAAAAAACAACAACAAAGTTTAATTCACTGAGTAGTGAAAAACTGAGAAATTTAAATTATTTCTAGAAATTTTTGTATGTGCATTCTCAAGAATGTTTAAAATAATTGAAGTGTATGGACTAAATATTACATTAAACCACAGCTGTATCGTGAGGAAATTAAGAGGTCATATTACCTGACCAGAACCATAAATGTATGTGGACCAGGTCATTGAACCACAGAAAATGATGACTTTTGAGTTCACCACCTCCTGAGTACAACCCACTCACAGGCCAGCTACAACTTGTCTCTCTATTTGTAGGTGTCACTCACCACTCTAATGTGTTAAACAAAATATTGAAGCAGCAGGTATAAAAAGAAAAGTAATAGCTTATTTTTTCCACACTGAAATACCAGGGGAAATAAAATATACCTTGGAATCTGTGAGTGAAATTGGAATTTACTAATGTTAGCCTAACTGAACACTCTCATTTTCCTAAAAAGTGCCCTGAAACTTTAAATGACCACAAGTAACAGGTAGCCCAGTTTTCTCATCACTAAAATATGATAAAGATAGTTATGGCCTACTCTATGTTAGAGTTACCACATTAATTGGTAGATAGTGATTGTTTGGGGTTATTTCAAATTTTCTGAGTAAGCCAAAAAAAGTTCATCACAGCTGTTAGGGAAGAAACACCTGCCAGAAATTATATTTTAAGTAAATTGAAATAATTTTATCATAAGAAGACATTAATAGCATATTATAAAGGAACTCTCCTGGGAGTCTAACATTTGTTGGAACCAAAAAAATGCCAAATACATGAAAAAACAATATTAATATGAAATGAAATAATTACAAGATGCCACTTGCTTAACTTGATATTAAGTAGACAATAAGACAAAATTACATTATATGGGTTTACTCACATAAATAGTAATTAATTTTCCAATGAGAAGTTAAAAAATAATAACATGGCATTAATGAATTTGGAGACTTTTTTGGGGAAAATAATGAATGAAACTGGCTTTTGCAGTGCTGATGTGAAGCAGTAGCTTTAAAAGTGTGTATAATTGTAAAAATAAACTGGAGACCTGCAAAAAACTCTTATTTCAAATACCTAATCCTTAAAAATCTACCTCAGTACCATTTTGAGATGATCTTGCATAAAGCCCAGCATTTCAAGTTTACTACCGTACTGAAAATTATCAAAATTCAGAACTCAATTAACATAGAGATCTCTTAAACCTAAGATTGATGACAGTGTTACTTAGATAACAAAGGCAGGTGTAAGAGCTCTGCAAGGTGGTGGAATGAGCTATGGAAACTAATTGTGAGTCTGCAAACATAATAAAAACAGAGTTCTTCAAGTTATGAAATACCCCAGGCAACTCCCTGGAGTCTTGAAGTAATCAGGAGAATATTTTAGTGTGTCCTTTTAATTTCAAATCTTTCTGTTCTGCAGAGAGAAGAGAGTTCCACAAATGACATTTTTTAAATTAAACACTCTTTATCTGAAAAATTATCAATCAATTCAGTTAATATCTTCATACAAGGCCACCTTAAAAGACATCTCTGACTGTATCAGGTGAGGAGGAATGAAAGTTGCCCAATCTATTACTTACACAGACACAAATGAAGTTAGCCAAGAGGAAGTAAGTTTCATGGTATACTTTCCTAAAATATTCACAGACACTGAGCTGTAGAACATGGAAAGGTGTTATGGAGATACCCACATTCCAAATACCTCTGAAAATTGGCATGTGGAAATAAATGATGTGTGTTTCTTCACTGAAATGGCTTTGGCTGCCTATAGCAAAGACCCTTGCTTACATCTGAACACAACTCTGTTTTTTAGTGAGGTGACAAAAGGACACCTAGCTCTACTTGTGTAGCAAAAGCTAGTTAGAACCTCGGGCTCCTACAAATTTCACTACAAATGAAATTTTTATTGTTATTTTTCTAATTTGTGGTGAATGAAAGACTCCTAGAGCTCTTTTCATTGATGACATGAGCATTTTTTTCTGTGCTAAGGAAAACTGTCTATTTCGTTAAACTCTAGGTAAAGGACTGTCGATTTTCATTTGCTAATATGCCAGAAATCTTTCAGAGGTCTCCTTAAAGGTTGGGAAAAAATGCAATCAGATGCAAAACTTGACAAATAAAAGACTACAAGCTTAACAGACCCACATTGTTTGAAGCAAATGTTGTTCCAGTAGATAATTTACACTCACTTCTATTCACTGAGGATTAAACAACTCAGCCATTACAGAAAAATTATTGAACAAATATTGAATGTAGAAATTTTATGTCATTCTTGTATGATATTTTTCTTAAAAGCTTAAACTAGACACAGTATTCAGATGGGATCTCACAAGTGCCAAAGAGAGGGAAATAATTCCTCCCTGTGAGTATCTCCCAGGGTGCTGCTGGCCATCTCTGCAGCTAGGGCATACTGATGGCTTATGCTGAGCTTACGTATGCCAAGGCCCCTAGGTCCCTTCCTGCAGAG
>NW_010303103.1:0-3714 GCF_000700745.2 Antrostomus carolinensis
CTACACTGCTCTCCAACAGATCATTTCCCAATTGAAAAGGAGGCAGCAGAAATGCCCCGATAAACTCTAGAAACAGCAATGCTGAATTTGCAGAAACACACTTTTTCAGTTCAGACTTTAATAAAAGGGTATATACATCATGCACAAAACCCAGAGAGACAATAACTACAAACTCCAGAAATAATAATCAAAGTTGAAATTTGGATCTTCTAGCACTGATGAGCATGTTCATGTAGAAATAATTACAGTGCGTGAAATAAGATGGACCTTATACACAAAAATTAAGAGGTCAGACATTACAGATCTGATGAATGCTTAATTGGCATTTTAACCCTAGCAAAGCCCAAGAAATTCCTCAGACCATAACAAGAAGTTCACTCTTTGTGTAGTTGTAAGAGGCTAGCAACTTAGAAGTTCTTTAACAGGTTCCAGTTTTGGCTCTGCCAGTTTTCCTTGAAGCTCAGAGTCAAGCTTTTCTTAAGAAGCTGTGATGAACAGCACCCTCTAGAGCTGCCGACAAGAGTGTCAGCACTATTTTTAAATCAATTTTTAAATGACTTCTATTACAGAACCATAATAAAACCAAACATATTTCGATGTCATTTGGCACAATAAGACTTTTGATACAGAGCACGTGAACTTACAGAAGCTGAAAGTGAGAAGCAGAGTGCTGTTTTTTTTCCAGGGTGACACCCTTATTGCAGCAAGCTAACATGATGGACAAGAAACAGCACATCAAACTCTTCTGAACATATATTATGGGGCAATAGTAGGATGGTCACAGCACATAGTAAGATGGAATTAATGAAAACCAGATCCACTGTCCACCTTTTTACACTTTAACACTGCTAATTTCTGTAGGAACAGTGACTTGTTCCCCCATAGCAAAAGGTCTCACAAATTTTAGGTGTACCTACCTGCTGCTTAGACATAGAAAGCAAATGAATGGGCAGGCATAGCATTATTTCCTTCTACTGATTGTACTTTAAGGACTGAGGGACACAATCAGTATTACCTCAAACTAAGACTTTAACCCTCAAGTTTACTTTGAGTTCAAGTCAAGTGTCACGGCTGACCAATATCATAGAATCAGAGAATGGTTTGGGTTGGAAGGGACCTTAAAGATCATCCAGTTCCAACCCCCCTGCCAGCAGCAGGGACACCTTCCACTAGACCAGGTTGCTCAAAGCCTCATCCAGCCTGGCCACAAACACTTCCAGGGAGGAGCAGCCACAACTTCCTTGGGCAACCTGTTCCAGTGTCTGACCACCCTCACAGTGAAGAACTTCTTCCTAATATCTCATCTAAACCTCCCCTCTTTCAGCTTAAACCCATTTCCCCTTGTTTTGTCATTAGCTGCCCTTATGAAAAGTCCCTCTCCAGCTTTCTTGTAGCCCCTTCAGGTACTGGAAGGTGCTATAAGGTCTCCCTGGAGCCTTCTCTTCTCCAGGCTGAACAGCTCCAACTCTCTCAGCCTGTCCTCACAGCAGAGCTGCTCCAGCCCTCGGATCATCCTGGTGGCCTCCTCTGGACTTGTTCTAGCTGCTCCAGGTCTCTCTTGTGTTGGGGGCTCCAGAACTGGACGCAGTATTCCAGGTGGGGCCTTACAAGAGTGGAGCAGAGGGGCGGAATCACCTCCCTCGACCTGCTGGCCACACTTCTCTTGATGCAGCCCAGGATACGGTTATTGGCCTTCTGGGCTGCAAGCGCACATTGTCTGCTCGTGTTCAGACACTGGTGGCTCATGTTCATTTAATTATATCAAATATAATTTAATAGGGCTTTTCTACCTGACTTACAACTAGAAAAGGGAATCATTAAACAACAGATTCAATCAGAACTTTTCCAGAAAAAGCTGCAAAGAGCAAAAACTGAACATTTCTCAAAGAACTCAGTCATGGTAGGAAGAATTTCCAAGAAACTATTATGTTGGGTAGGCTTAATTTACAGAGCATACTAGTGCTGGGATAAAACAACCGCTTTGTAATAACAATTTTGAAGAGTGCTTGCCACAAAAGAATAACATTAATAAAATGACACGGTGCGACACGGGAAGAGCCATCCTGACACCTTCTGACCACCCTGGTGCATTACATTTTTGTGCTGAAGGGAAGATGTGCTTACTTCACAGACTGCCAGTCCACTGTGGTGGTTAAAGGAGAGCTTCTGTCAGCTGTGAAGGACCGGCCACGGCACTCAGGAACAAGGCACTGGAACAACAGTAATTCTAACTCATTCTCAACCTTTTTTTAATTAAAAAAAAATAATCAAAATTTAAAATTGCCTTAATTGGTTTAAAAAAAAAAAAAAAGTAAAGCCATATGATTCATTAACACCATTTCAGGAAAAAAGCTAGTTAAATTAGGGCTACAAATTAGCATATCCATAATGAATGAAGAGTTATCAAGCACAGACACCTGAACCCTGACCCACATTTGTTATACAGCTGAATTGAAACCCCTTGGTGAACAAGTTTGAGTTTTTGGGCACTGGGGGGACAGAGGAGAAGTGATGGGTGTTTTTTTGTGGGGGGTTTGTTTCTTTGTTTGATTGGGGTTTTTTGTGTGGTATTTTTATTATATTACTATTATTATTATTTAATACTTGCAGATGTTCCAGAGGAGATAATTTTTTCACTTGAGCACAGCAGGTAACATAACTGGGCATTTTCTTATGTCTGATGACTCTTTAAATCCAGTGAATAAAAACCAGTGAAATTAAAATAGAAAATCCTAAACAAAACCCACAAAACCTCCCCCAGTCTAAACTTGGAAAACCACTGCAGCAAGGTGGAGGAGGCTTTTTAAACATAACTGGTAAAACAGAAATGAAAAGTTTTGGGGTTTTTTTTCCTAGATTTGAGGGAGTTTCTATACCCCTATACCCTGCTTTTGTTTCAGCGGGATACAATTTTTTCAAATAACAAGGGTAGGCACTGATACAAAGTTGCTTTAATTTTTTCTAATGTGTCAGTTCTTTAACCTAAAGATTAGATTTTTTTGTTGTTGGTGGTGGTTTTTTTTAGTACCAGTGGTGCTGCTTTTTGTCAAATCACTACAGATAAGGGAAAAATATGAAGCTAAATGGTTTTAACTTACCTTAGTTGGAACAGTATACTTTCCATCAGGTAGAGGAACACTCTGAACATCTCCACATGTGCAACATACAAAAGCTAGCTTGGTGCAGAGAGGCTTTATGTTACTGACACGCACGACAGTACCCCGCAAGGCAATATATTTCCCATAGCAGTTGGCCCGAACATTTTTCAGCTGAGTTGGCGGATCATAGTTGTACACCCTAAACAAAAGTGAAGCATTAAAATTGGGAAAGTTTACCATACTTAAATGTAGAAAAAAACCCCCCAAAAACCCAAACAAACAACCCCCCCCCCCAAAAAAAAACCCCACCAAACCCAAACAAACAAAAAAACCTCCAAACCTAACAACAAAAAAAGGTTTACACACCAATAAACCCTACCAAACCCAAACAAACAAAAAAACCTCCAAACCTAACAACAAAAAAAGGTTTACACACCAATTATTAATGGTAATCCAGAGCAAGAATTAGAAATATCTTTTTCTGTGGACCCACAGCATAGTCTTTGCTCCCTGTTCTAGAAAGTAGCACAGTATTTAATACTCCCCACTGTATATACCTCATATTTAATACTCCCCAAGTGTATATACAGAATCAGAGAATATTAGGGATTGGAAG
>NW_010303104.1:0-61571 GCF_000700745.2 Antrostomus carolinensis
GTCCCTTCCAACCCAAACTGTTCTGTGTTTCCTGGAGATGGCTTTTAGCAGATAAGATTAGCTGGAACAATGTTGTAATTTCTCTTATTGATGAACATTCTCTTAGATGCTGAAATGTAAAATTAATTCCCATGACTCTGTTCAGGCCATTTAACACTAGATATGTACAGCAAATATCTACACTAGGAATCCAGGTTTTATATACAGTTGAGACAGATGTTCCTAGCTTGAGCTAATTGCTCCTTGGAGGCTCCAAGTTAGGAATTTATCTCCTTCCACAGATTCTATAGGGACCTGGTCTGGGTACTAAATTGTATCGTGTAAGCATCTCCCACAGAAACTTCATAAAAGTATAGATCAGAAGTTTGAAGGCTTGGAAACTTTGCTCTCCTTCTGAAGGCCTGGGCAGTGATAGGTAGAGGAACCTCATAACCCTGTCTCTTCCCTCTGTTTCACAGCAAAGCTCGCCCGGGATGACAAGATCCAGATTCTCAAGCAGCACAGACGCAAAGAGCTTGAGACCCGTCAGAAAACATACCGGTGAGTTTCCCATAGCTCCTCAGAAGGTCCAGGGCTTATTCTCATCAGGTCAGAGTTTGACAGAGTACATTCAGATTATCATATTGCTCTAATTACTGGGCTGCTGGATGAGAGAAAGCCTAAGTTATCATGTTGGCCATATAAGGTTTTTACTTAGATGGAATTCACTGGAAGTGATGATCATCCTGGTGTAAGTGGCGTTACAAGATAAGCCTATCTGGAAGGCTTAAGTGGGAATTCAGTGGTACAGCTTCTGACCCTCTGGCACACAGTTGTGCTTTCAGGGAATTTTTGAAGGCATTTTTCATTTGCCTTTTACAAGCAGTACTCCAGTTTTGGAACATGATCTGAACATGTCAGCTCTTCCCAGAGCTTTTTGGCTACTGCAGCAAGCCAGAGGTTTTAGTTGTTTCCTGCAGTGGGGTGCAGTGGAAGGTCTGGCCTTGTTTGAGTGGACTGGAATGTGCTATCAGAACACGGCTGGGATACCCACCTTCATATTGTCCTAGACATTTTTTCCTAATCAAGGTCACTGGGAAAATGCTGTCTGTTATCAACGGGTAACTCCAGAAGGCATTAGACATTTCCTTTTCCTAGAGACATGCTCTCTGTTAAAATAACAAAAGTTACTTGCAGTTGCATCTGCTTATCATGAGAGTAAGGATCAGAAGGACAGATGGTCCATTCGGGATCGATGGATTGAGGTTTGGTGTGTGTTTATATCATTTGACAAAGAAAGGATCTTGCTTACAAATTATGGGCAATAGAGCAGAGGAAAATATACTTCAAAAAGAGGTGTGGCAGAAAATTTTATTTACATATGCAAAAAGGAAGGCAAAATCATTTGTAATTCCAGGGAAATAGCTATTTACAATTCAGATGCATAACTGATAACGCACAATGCAGTCTGTGTGCGGCAGGCAATTTGGAAATACCATTGAAACAGTATTCTTTACAAATTGCCTCCTTTTGTTTTGAAGTAAAAATGAGGCACAGTGCAAGAACTTACGTGGCAGAGATTGTATGCCATGACCATTATGAAGTAAGGCTTTTCTGGGGAGCTGAATCAAGACTATCTGCACCTCTTGGAGAGTTGCCTTTTGAAGGAACCTAAATATGTGCCTGAGTACTTTTAGCTGCTGGATCTCAGTTCTGCAAAAATGTAGCCCCAAGACTGAGTGTGCATTGGACAGTTGTCTGTGTCTCTGTCCCCTCCCAATACATTGGAAGTTATTGCCCATTTGAAACAAATGTGACAAGTGTTTGGAAATTTCAGAGATATTAAGTTACTTCAAATTTTGTGAAGGTGGGTGGCCAAGTAGATGCCTTCCATTGTGCTTCAGGATTCTGTAGGGTACTGGTAGGCATTGATGTGGTATAAGTCCGTATTTTTGACCCAAATGAGTCTGCTGCAAATTTACTTTATAGAGTTGAATCACAGAAGCAGTCTAGGTAAAGGAATAAAACAGCTCTCACGCTGGTAAGGTTATATGGTTAATCCAACCTCTCTTGTTTTCTCAGCTGGAAGGAGTGGCATCCAGGTTTTCCCCTGAGCATCGATGCCAATTCTCACAGTGATCTGCCTCGTGACATCCAGTTTGACAATGAGAAAGGAGTTGACTTCATTCTCAACTACTCTAAAGCGTAAGTGTGTGGGGAATTTCAGGAGTTTTGCAAAATTTCTTTTGTGGCAGGGTAAGGATCTGATCACCTTTTAGGTTTCATTAAAATCTTGGAATTGGATTCTTTTCTCCCAGCTGGATCTGCAGTCAATCAAAGTAGGAAAGAATTGAAGAGGTTTTTGGTTTTTTTTAATATCAATATTCTAAGCTTTTTACGCTGGGAACTGACTGAGCCCCTGCATTCTCATTAGACACTGTTTTGGCTGTAGATGGATGGAGGAGGCACTGGTGAAAAGCATAGGAAGAAGGACTGTTGGCACCTGATACCTCAGGCTTTTGATGTAGTTCCCAGAGTCGCCCCCTAGAGATACTTCTGTCCCCTGACTGCAATAATTGTCTTTCAGTCACATACCAAAAGAAGATGGTATCAATGCACCCTGCAGACCCTGCTGAAGAAAAGGTGTTCTGAACAGCTCATCAATTAACCACATCCGAGTGTAATCTGCCTGGAACAACAGGGCAACAAAGTCACTGTCCATGCACTTGCATATATCATGTCATTGAAAAAAAGGGAGTCCTGGCCATTGCATGAGCCTGAATAATCCTGCAGAGCTCTCAAATAGGATGGGGTTAATGAGGCAAATAGGACCTCTCTGGCCTGTGAGTCCCCTTCTGAGCTGTCTCACATGCCCAGGTCACATCATGCTATCCCAGATGTCCCACCATACTATCAGATGGTAGGATAGTCTGAGATGAGACAAGACTGGTCCAAGAGCACCCACAATTTCTACATTTGTGATTCTGTTAATATGCTGATCTCTTAATATTTTGGAAAGGTGTTCCTCCCATTATTTGGGTGATGAGATAGAGATTAGGTCATCAAGCATAGGGTAGTAAGTACTAGGGAATTTAATAGCCATACTGAGAAACTTGCAGCCTTCTAATAACAACAGTGAATACTTGCTTAACTGAGTTCATCTGAGGAACTGATGGTGACTGAAATGTTTCATGTCAGAGCATTCTTGGTGTTACATTTATGCAGCTGAATTTCATTGCCAACACAGAGTCAAATCCCATGGCTTGTTCTGAGTGAATCTACCTGTTTGTTTCCTAATTTAGAAAATTAGAAGCTTCAAAGAACACGTTTTTTCTGGCTGTATTAGCTCTGTTGTAGATTTCTTCCTCCCTCCTCTTTTCATCACACTAGAATCTGTTTTTCACAATTGAATGATGCTTTGCAACATCAGCAATTTTTTATTTTATTTTATTTTTTTTAATCCAGAATAAATCTCCAGCAGGTCTCAACAGGGTGATGGGTGTGTTTCTAGAGCACATATGGCTGGGTGGACCTAGATCTTTCAGTGCTAATTGGAATAAGGCAGATGAACAGCTTTGAAGACCAGGGGTCTCTAGCTATCTCATGCAAACTAGGATGTTAGAAGAATGATGGAACAGACTGTAGAGTGTGTGCTCTTGAAGCTTTTTAATGCAATATTAGCCATTATACCAGAGAAGTGGCTGTGAGGTCATTCGAAGAGTTATATTAATGGTACAAAAAATAGACAGATGCTCCTGCCCCCAAAGCTTACTTTATATCTATGTTTAGACTTCCAAAGAACTGAATCTCTCATCTTTAATATAAGCCAGAAGTTGAGGTCCTTTCTCACCTCATGAAATACCTTATTCCTCAGGCAGCCCTTTAGTATTCAGTGGATTCTGAAAGCTTTAGGAAGTTTTAAAGAGTGTGGGGCCTTGGCCATAGATCCTTGGAAAACTCTAGACTCTGATGTTCCTCTTCCACAGACAGGTATTAGAACCCAGCCCTGCAGTGGCCTTTTAATCAGCAGATAATGAACTTGCTAATGGCCATCAGAAATAGTTCTTTGGGGAAGTTAAAAAAAAAAGGCAAGAAAAAGAAGCCAAGAAAACTGGAAGTTTACATAGTGTTGTGTAAAAGGCAAGTAATTTTTTAAATAAGACCAGAAGAGATCATTCTTGATCTGTAGTCAGGACTTTAATGCAATGCAGGCCAGATTACCGCAGCCAGTCTCTTATTCTTGGTTTATCTTCCCTCTATGTGCAAACTGATAAGTTAAATTATCAATTGGAATTTATCAAACTATCAAGTTGGATAATTTCACTTTCTTTACCTCCTAGAAAGTGCTAGGAGGAGACCCCATGCATATCTGTGAAGTGCTCTGAGATTCGATTAGGTGAGACAACAGTATGTGTTCACCATGAAATAGATCCAGGGGTGAGGCCATCCTGAAAAAGGAAAAAAAAAAAAAAAAACATCATGGTTGTGTTGTTGTGAATAAATCTGTGCCAAAACCAAGGAGAGTTTCCAAGCAAGGGAAGAAAGTAAAGGCTGTGCAGCTTTTTGCTTGGCTCAGCCTCAGGAAACAGTCTAGCACAGAAAAGGCAAGGAATAACTCCTTTATGGGAAGAGGAGAGGTGTGAAAGTATACAAACCCCATGCAAGGTCATTGGAATCTTCTCTTGTTACCCTAGCAGTGGCATAGTATTCCAAACTTTTACAAATCTTGTGTTTTCCAGGACCTGTTGTTCTACCATGGTGTTAGCCACTGCAAATCAGCTGTTTCCCAGCTCATGTAGGAGATCTGAGTGACACAGGAGCCACAGTATCTGAAAGCCAGAGATGACTGATTTGCCATTAGTTGACAACCAATTTGGAGGCTACATTCCCCTTCTGGCAATCCTGTCCTGTCAGTCTGTAGCATGTTGTCAGAGATCCTGAGTTGCGGCCAAGTAAAACTTGCAAACAATTCAGCAGAGTGCAGGGACATCTATTTTTGTCACTGGCTGTGAGGGCACCTCCCCATGAAGTAGGAACCTAAAACTTTATTGCAGATAGCCAGCCATTCTGGAGAACTGGTATGACACAAAAGAGATTTTTCTGAGGAACAGCAATGGTTCTTGCCTGGCACATTTGGCTGAAAATCTAGACTATGCTTTTGGTTGGGTGAACTGTGAAAACCTTTGGAGAATTAGTTTAATAGCCCTTATCTAGCTACCCTGTTGTGCTTTGGGAGCTTGGGACAACTATGTGCATGAATGGAGTGGAGATACATGGGGGAAGGCATGGGGTCTTCCCTCAGTTTGAGTGCAGTAGGAAGGAAGGCATGGAGGTGTGTTTGGAAATCCAAGGGCAGGTGTAGAGTTGCAAGATGTAGCAGTGGGCAGGGAGCACATTTAAGTAAAAATGTGAGAGCTGTGAGAGTTATACAAGATGTAGGGAGTAGTGGAAGGGGAGATGGTAAAGCCCTTTTGCTTGGGACATGCAAAACTTGGAGATTCCTTCTGCAAGGTTGGATCTTTAGATGCTCTTGGCAGTCAATAATTATGTAAGGTTACAAGATTAATTGTGTGTAGGTGGGGATAATCCTGAAGGTTTCCAGTGCTGATGTGACCTACACAATCTAGGAAATGGAAACCCTCACTCTGGATTCTGTGCCAGAAATGCAGGCCTGCATAGCTATTTTGGACCAGTGTTGCATTTGGGCAGATTAAGTTCTACAAGCAACTCTTTGCCATTTTTTCCTTGCTCTGGTTTCTAGTATGTGCCAGAGACATCTGAGAAATGCTTGATTTCTTGGGGAAAACAGGTTTGTATTTCCTAAGTCCATTGGAAGTTTATTCCAATGGAGGAAATGTGAAAGACTGCTTCATTTGGGAAGTAAACTCTGAGAATGAATGTATGCCTGGCATTCAGTGGGTCAAACCACAGCAGGTTTGTGACTAGATCCCAGGTGCTGTGCCGGCTGCTTGGTTTGATCAGGCTAATAGGCCCAGGTAGGAAGAGTACCCTGAGCAGGAAAGGAGCAGTACGTACGTTCATGTGCCTAGTGTTTCCTAATCTCAGGGCAGTTCTGAAGGATGGCAGAGGCTCTACAGGACCTTTAGCGGAGACTCTCAAATGAGAGAGTCTAAAGTAACTTCTTTCAAGCTACTGAGTTATGTTGTTTAAAATCATTTTAACTTCTGGTCATGGTCATGCTTCCTCTTGAAGTTCATCTGTGATTCAGAAACCTAGTATCTATCCAGAAACTCCTGCTGAGTAGTTACTCTCCCTTTGATCCTTGTACGATCATTCCGTGTCCCTGTCAGGTGTAAAGAGACCTCTGGAGGGGTAATCTCCTGTTCCAGGCTAGACAGTTGCCCGAGTTTTACTTCCCAGCCTGCCTTCAGGCACCTCTTAACTTGACTGCCGTCTGTAGCAGCAGGAACAGTCCATTCTACATGCACCCTGTCTGAGCTCAGTGCAGAAGCAGCTCCTTTGTCTGGTCCTTATGGTCATCCTGGTCTAGAGCCCTCCAGATTGCCACTTGCTGTTTTTACAGGCTTTTGGTCCTCTTCAGCCACTTCTAATCCAGTTCTTTTTAAAGGTGCCTCAGTCTGAGTTTACTGATTATAAATACACCCTCCTGGGAGTCTTCCTCCCGTACATTCTGTTTGGGAGGATTTCCTGCAACAGTGACTTTTCTTTGCTCCATTATCTGCCCTGCTTGCCTTCGTGTGATGTGTGTGCTTTTCTTTGCACATTTGAAGTGTTAGTGGAAAGCCAACTTCCTTTTAAAATTAATTATCTTCTTTCTAGTAAAAATATTTAATAACAACAGTTTAGCATTTATGTAACAAGTAAATAGAAAGCTCTCAAAAACCCAGGCCTCACGCTGTAGGGATCCAGTCTGGCCTTAGTCGCATAAATATTTACAGGAGCTCTTCTCTGTTTGGGAATGCTGTCTGGACTCATTCTGGGTTGTGTTTGTTCTGACTGTGCAACTCAATCTGTTTGTGTCACCATACCCCTTTCTGAACTGGTGTTATTGATCTTAGCACTCTCAGCTGATGCTAACTACAGATAATGTGTGAAGCACTAGTTTTTCTGACTATGGTTTTTATATGTCATAGCTCTTAAAGCATTGTAGGCTGCCAAGACCAACTCTAGAATGGAGTTCAGTAAGTGCAATAGCAGGGACTGGGCCCTTGAGCTGCCTTTCAGGCTTGTGTGTAAAGGTACAGCCAGCAAATTTCATTTTGTAGGATGACCAATTCCACATTCCACCACTGAAAAATTTACTGTGTGTAGGTATATAGAAGGGTGGAATAAAATGGGGAAGGGTATTGAAGAAGCTGGAGATGACCTTTTTCAGAGATGTTTTATTTTTAGGATGGAGAATCTTTATGTCAACCGTTTCATGCACATGTTCCAGTCCTCCTGGAGTGATTTTGCGGATTTTGAGAGGATCTTTGTCAGGATCAGCAACACAATCTCCGGTGAGTTTATCAGCATTTACTCATGTTTGCATTGTAGAATGACTAATTAGTTGTCTTGTACATATCTGATTAGGATGGAAGTGGCTGACTCGCACTTCTGCTCTCTCATGGTTTTTCACAAATAAACTGTAATTTCAGACTGCTGATCTCACCAGCAGCCTGCAAAACCAAAAAATGAAGCTATGATATCACACAAACTAAAATTACTGGGAATTGCTCAGTGACCTTCTCTGTCCTGAGCTATACTGGAGGTCAGGCCAGTTGGGCATTATAGGCCTTTTTGGCTTTTAGAAATATTTTCATATATGTGCAAGTCGCATAGGGTAAATTTTTGTTAAGTGTTTTGCACCTAAACCTAGAGATAGCTTAGTGGGGGTGCTTTTCAGAGCATATTAGCTGTGAAGGCATTTTTGAAAGTTTGATCATGTATGTCACACTTCAGCCATCTAATTACACGGAAAATCTCCAAGGAGGCAATGTGTGGAAATGTTCTCTGCTAAAGGCAAGTGTGAGGGCTTGCCTCTTACACAGACCAGTTCAAAAACTGTTGCCTAACATCCCAGCCATGTGCTCAGTCCTGGTTGCACTGTTGCTAACACTCCTGGCTTCTCGACCCTGTCCTAACATGGGGAGGGTACCACTGCCTCAGTTCTGCTGTCATTAACCTCGCCTGTAGCTCCCCTCAGTCAGTTCTTGTAGGCCATTTGTGTCAATGGCATGGGGCAGTTCAAAGGCTTTTCAGCAGTAAATTTCTCCCAGCAGGGGTAACTTCGACAGAACTTGTTTCAGGCATGAAAACCTGTGCTGTTAGGCCAACAGATCTGGGAACGCATTGCAATGAGCTGGGAATGACCTGGGAGCTGTAAGTTCTTCACCTGGTCCTGCTGCAGCCAGGATGGGCCATCAGACCACAACCCAAGGAACCATGGTTCTTACGGGAAGTTAGTGCGAGCTAGGCCTGAAATGGCTTGTGGCATTTATCCAAAATGTCATCTCTTCTCAAAAATGTGTCAGAATTAGTTGCGCATACTTCATTAAATGTCCTGCTGTACTTGCCATTTCATGCTCACATCTTCTTACTAGAAAACAAAAATCCCTCTCTAAGAGTGAGAGTTTCACTTTTGTATTCAGGGCCATTCAATTTCTGCAGTACCTTTCATACTGTTAAAAACTCTATTGATGCAGTGTTAACATATCAAAGACGAAATACTTCTTCTTTAACCCTTTTTCAATATGGAAATCTTAGCAGTTACTTGAAAATCCAGTGAAAAGGATTGCAGACAGACATGGGTTTTGAAGTTTATGTGGTGTAATTTCTGTAAAGCAGGGCTAGGAAGCCTTTGATTCTTGAGCAATCTTCTACTATTGCCCGTGGTTACATTATTTTACTGTGTTACTGGATATAATAGATACTACAAATTGGTTAGCTTGTGGCTCCTCAAATGTATGTGAATAGCCTGTTCAGACTCTGCAAAGGAAAATACTTTTTCCTCCTGCTCTGAAGTTTTGTTCCTCTTCAGGCTTCCTAAGGACCAGTTGACAGAAATAAGAGTAATTTCTGTGGTCTTGGGTATAAAATAAAACATACATGGTGGTCAGAGCTATGAAAAACTAATTACAGCAATTTGTTACATTTAATAAGATTGCTTCCTAAAGTACTTTTAAGACAAGATTTAGATATGATCTTTAATTAATTTAATTTATAACATTTCCATACTCATGAGGAAAGCTCCAATTCTGTGAGTTTTAAACGTTAAGCATCGGTCTCAGTTATGTGTAATGCAACTCTGAATCTGCTTATTTGTAAGCCCTTGACAGAAACAGGGCTAATGGAGAAGGTGGTTCAAGGCATTTTTCAGTCATGTAGTTTTTGTCTAAGGCAATTAGTTATTTATTGCTTGGTGTAGACTTCAGATGCAGCTCCAGACTCATTATGCAGTTGACAGAGATGATGTAAATGTCCACTTTAAGTAAAGTTAACTTTTTTTCCTCTCTGTTAGAAAGCATTGTGAGTTTTGAGACTTTTTTTAAAATTATCACTGCATTCCTTCAGGCTTCTTTTTCATGCTTTCACCTTCTGTAGAAAAAAATAAATTGCTTTCAGAAAAAGTTCTGCCTTGTTGAAAATAGGCAATAGTGGAAAACTTTACTTGCTTCATTATTCTCCTGAAGACACTGATGGGATTTTTCACATTAATCATGTTTTTTCTGACTCTGAACTTGTAGGCTAGTGGTGACATGACTTGACGAAACAGAACACTGCAATTGTAGAAAGCATCCAGTATGTAATAGTAAAGTGATGGAGTACCCAAAACCAGCATTTTATTAAGAGAAGATGTTAATCTGGGTTTATATTAGCAATTTAAAATAACAGAGGGGGAAAAAAAAAAGTTAAGCAAAGCAACAAAGGTGCAGTTTTACTGAATAAAAGTCAAACCTCACCCAGCTCCAGCTAAAAGACCTGCTCCAGCCACTGCTCTTCTTTCCCTTCCCACATTGCTCCTTATTTTCCTTCTTCCGCTGTCTTTTTTGGAGTCATCCCTCTGTACTGCATACCCTGAGAATCTGAAGAGTGAGATTTTAAAGATCTCATGGAAGACCTGAGAAGCTGGTCTGCAGATGGAGAGAGTATTTTTCATAGGGGTGGAATATTTTACTCCTCATTTTTTCTGTATATGGAGAAACACATTATTACAAATTTAATTCTTCTCAAAGTGAAAAGCAAAGATTACATTGTCCATTTAACTGAAGTGATTTTTCTTAAAATTCTGTGGCACCTTTTGAATACTTTTCTTGCTACTTTCTTAGTCAAAGTTGCAATGCAGTATAACAAAAAGTGGTGAGAAAAAGAGGAATCCTACAGTGCAGTAGGATATTGATGCTGCATGATTGTTTTTCCTTTAGAATATGTGATGCAGCACTGGAAGGAAGATTTTATGTTTGGCTACCAGTTCCTGAATGGATGCAATCCTGTGCTGATCCGGAGATGCACAGAGATACCCAAGAAGTTGCCTGTGACTACGGATATGGTAGAATGCAGTCTGGAGAGGAACCTGACCCTGGAGGAGGAAGTGAAGGTATGGCTCTGGGTCAGGTTGGACTTCATGTCCTCCTTCTCATATCCTCTAACCTCCAAACCCTTTTAACCGCCTTCAGCTACATCTCCTCTCCTCATGCTGTATGGCTGGTTGTCTCTGCAGACTGGCAACACTTCTGTTGACTGTTTTCTCCTGCTATCCTGGAGCTGCAGGCCATGCCTTTCTACAGGTCCAGTTAAAGAGATGTCACCAGGAAGTGAACAGTCCTTTTTTAGTGGTTTCCCGTGAAAGGTTAGGGATTGACCAGCTGCCTCAGAGGGGAAAAGTGCCTCTCCCTTTCCTGGTAGGGCCTTACCCTGTTGTCACCTGCAGAGTTGAGCTAACATGCTGAAGAAGAGTTGGCAAGGGCAGTGTCTTGCTTTTGTTTGTACAACAAGCACAGAGGTCTGTGCAGCTGATAGTGTGAAACTTGTTTGCATCTTAGTGTCACTGCATAAATGCCAAATACATTGTCGCTCTTTGCTGAAAGGCTTGCCATCAGACTCTGCAGACATGAGTCAGGTAGTTTGTGTAAAGGTGCTTGCTGTCTCAGTGGTATCACCCCTGAGCCACCATGAGCAAGGGCGGGCTAGTGGCTGCTTGTAACTACAGGGCACAAGGCAGCCTCTGACCAAAACTTCCTGACCTTTGTTCTGAGCCTTGCTGTTTGCACTCCATTAAAACACATCTTGCCTTTTTTTTTTTTTTCTCTCTTTTTTTCCCAGCAAGGAAACATTTTCATTGTGGACTATGAGCTTCTGGATGGTGTGGATGCCAATAAAACAGACCCATGCACAATACAGTACTTGACTGCACCCATTTGCCTGCTGTATAAGAATCTGGAGAATAAAATTGTACCCATTGCAATCCAGGTAGGCTTATTGTCAGGGTCTTTAAAGGGACACATTGCTTCTTGTATCATCTTAAACATGAATGACTTGGGGTTTTGTATTCTTTTTATATCTTTCAGCTTGGTCAAAAGCCTGGGCCAGACAATCCTATATTCCTTCCTTCAGATGCCACGTATGACTGGCTCCTAGCTAAAATTTGGGTTCGCTCATCTGATTTCCACATCCATCAGACAGTGACCCATCTCTTACGGACACACTTAGTCTCAGAAGTGTTCAGCATAGCTATGTTCCGGCAGCTGCCTGCTGTACATCCCCTCTTCAAGGTTGGTTCTTGCATGAAGGGATGTTTGTGGGTCAGAGAGGTTATCACATTAGTTTGACAAACCAAAAGGAAGTCCTGGTGATAGCTCATCTGAGATAGTGTGACTGGCTGCCCTGCAAGGCAACATACAGCTAAGCCACCAGGACTTCTGACTTTACACCTGGTTGTTGTTGAATTCAGTCAGAGAATTTTCCTTCTTTCATTGTTTGTCCCATCTCACAGCTCTTGGTGCCACACATGCGATTCACAATAGCCATCAATACCAAAGCCCGAGAACAGCTTATCTGTGAATGTGGCCTTTTTGACAAGGTACGTAATCAATCTCCTTTGTAAATCTTCATTATTCTTAATGGTTCCATATGTGTTTTTATCCTTCAGTCATCACATATTGCCTTGATTCTTGGCTTTTCTACTAAAGGGCAAAACATAAGTATCAAATATCACCTGAGAAAGTAGCGCACAGAACTGGTGCCTTGCGCTAAAGATGTTATCTTTTACCCCTAAGTAGCCAATTCAGAACTAACCACTACCAGTAGTGAGTCAGTATCTCACTTACTCATAGCTGGGGCTTTGGGGTATGAGTATAGGAGTGCAAGGTAACATACTATGCACAGAAATCCTGCACGTATACGCACACAGTTAAGTCCCTAATTTCCTTTAAGTACTCAGTTATTCATCTTGAGACAAGGTGGTGAGCAAAATAATTTGTGCTTACAAAAGGAAATTTGCGTCAGAGAAAGACATGTAGATAACAGATTTCTAAGCCCACAAATAGTGAGTGTACATTCCAGCCTGTCTTCTTGAATTGCCATAAACAGCAGATCTGCTAGGATTAAAACTCAGCTTGATCTGAGTCAGTGAAACATAGCTGTATATCGTGGGCTGTGGTGCAGCTCTTAGGTCAAATATGAACATCTAAATCTGACTGCACTGGTATTTAACATGTACCCAACTCTTCCTCCCTTGACTCCCCCAGAAATGACATGCTGCATCTAGGAACTGCAACAAGTTGGCATGCAGCAGTCTCTGTAACAACTTGCTAGCAGCAAATGGAGAGTTTGGGGAGGTTTTGTAAGTCCTTCCGAAGAGTTGAGCCTGTGTTTCAGGAGAGCTCTATCCCCCTTACACCTCTGGCACCAGACTTAAAAGAGCTTCCATGTTCCAGAGTTTTTCACCCAAGGAGAAAAGATAAATCCAGGCACCATCCTTGTCCTCTGTTCTCCACTGCTGACTGTGGAGACCTGGCGGGCACTCCCATCCATTTGAACAGAAGCATAATGTCCATACCCCACACATATGGGATGAGAGTGTGGCCAAAACCTGCCAGGGAACATCCTGGACTTCCCGAATTTGTTGGTTCCAATGCAGATGAACAACAAGCTGGAGGACAGTAAGTGTAAGCTGGTTACTGCTATAACACTAGCATTATATGCTAGAAAAGCAAGATTTGGGAGCTTTTGTGCAGTGATTATCCAAAGAGTTTTGCAGCGCTGTTTGTTGTAGACATGCTGTGTTTTCCAAATGTGACATATACTGAAACCCTGGCCAGTCCTCATCAGTAGCCACCCAGCTGGATTGATCTCCTGGCTTAAATTCCAGGGTGGCTAATGGTAGCCTTCATCCCTAAACACTTTCTCCTAAACCACTCTGTAGCAGCAGTGAGTGGTTTAGCGAAAGCCCTGTTCTAACACACTGGTGGCTGCCTTCCTTCACACACATGCTGGTTCTGGAGCATAGGGCTGGCAGAAAGTGCTTTGGGTTCGATACTTCAATGTTGCTGTACTTTATTATTGTATTCCATTTTAAGCAGGTGCTGTACTTATGGACAAAATGTAGATAATAACAATGATTCATGGGAAAGGTGTGAAATCTCTGAAGTCAAAATGCACAGTTGCAGTAGACCTCTGCAGTTTGGTAGTTGTTTGTGTGGAGATGTGTTTTTTTCCCTTGAAAACCAGATTCACCAACATTTTGAATACCATTTGAATTTGGTATTGAATACCTGTGAATTTGGAAAGCCAGTCTCAGCACAAAGTGAGCATAATCTACTGTTCCTGCCTTGCCATTCTTCCTGCAGGCAAATGCTACAGGTGGAGGAGGACACGTACAAATGGTGCAGAAAGCAATGAAGGAGCTGACTTACAGCTCCCTCTGCTTCCCTGAGGAGATCAAAGCTAAAGGGATGGACAGCAAAGAGGATATCCCCTACTACTATTACCGAGATGATGGCATTAATGTCTGGGAGGCTGTAAAGAGGTAAGAGATCGTAGTTCTGGAAATGGCTAATAAAGTTACTGTCACAGAAACATGACTTCATTTTCTCTCTGCTCACTTTACTCTTAAGCACAGCCTTGTGAACAGCGCCTGGGCTGTTTAGTCACATGGTGCCTTTTCCATCCAGCATATCTCATCTAAGGAAAATATGTAGTCAAGCACTCACCCTTGAAAGACTGTTAATTCCTGCTTTTTTCAGCCTTATTTCCTTGCATTCTGTACTTCAGAAGTCCCTTTATAAGTATGTACTCTTCTGTAGGATTTCACTGAATTTAGTGAGTTGGAATTTAGCCCTGCAAAGGGAATTTAATCAGCTTTTTTTTTTTTTTTTAGCCATGCACAAACTAAGAGAGAACCTAGCTCTCTGAGCCAGCCTCATGAGCTTGTCAAGGTTCTTGTGGAGTGGAAATGTAAGCCTGGCTTACACACATTGTGTTTTGAAACTCAATAATATAGGCATTAACTGATTCAAGCAAAACATTTATTAAAATGCCTTAAAATTGCAAGGCCAAAGTTTTGTCAGGAAGGGCAGCAATTGTGAGGCAGGAGAGATACTGCAAGGCTGCTTGACCACACAAACACATTTTCTTTTCAGGTATGAAACACTGCCTCAGAATTAAATGATTCGTATATTTTTTATTCTACAGAGGCATTTTATTTAACAAATAATGTATATTTGCATGGCATAAATTGCTCGCTAAATATGCAGTTGTTTCTGGTCACATGGCTATTGAAAATGTTCATTAAAAATTGGATCGTTTGTGTACACAAAGTAGGAAGTTTATAATGCAAGCATAGTGTTTAAAGTGTTGGGTACATCTTTGTCTCCTGTGTTTTCTCTCTGTTTTGGCAAGGGGTTATCTTGCAATATTTCCTGTAATTGTTAGTGCCCATTTGAGGGAAAAGGAAGTTATAACTTTTCTGTGGTTGTCTTCTTGATGTAGTCTGGTTTTTGTCCCTTTTCTCTTTCCTGTGTTTTCTTTGCTGATTGAGATATACCTTTCAAATATGTGATAGTATTTAGTCAACTCAATTTACTTTGACTGGTTTTGGGTGTTAACCTAGCTGAAGGAAGATGTTACCCCGCCTCAAACTTGGCTGACAGATTCTCTGTAAGTGAATAATTTGGTTTATAAATGGTGTGGGCTGTACCCTTTTGAGTGTGTGGTATCCTGACCCATGAACTCGTGGTCATGCAGGTGTCTAATCACCATGAATCTCCTACTCTCTGCAGGGTGTCAGTCTTCACTCTTTTGATGAAATAACTTATATGCCCAGCATTGCTTCACATGGGTAGATGGCCTAAACTTAAGAAAGCTGATAAGGTTGTCCCTACAGAAACAGTGAAGCTCACATGGCAAATTTTTAAACCTCTTCTCTAATATTCAACTTCGTATTTCTGATCTAACTACTGATAGATATTCCAACCCAAAAGGCCTCATCCACACTTCATATACTAGTTTATATTTGTATGGAAGGGATCTAAAGTACTGCTGTTGTTTAAGAGAAGGATTACCTTCTGTATGTATTTGGCACAGGTGCCAGGTGGTGAAGGCAGAGCTTATGCAGGGCAGCTTTATTTCTGCATGTTGCAGGATTTTTATTTTCCTTTGGCTTCCTCTGGAAGTCAAAATTACTTAAACTCTTGGCATTTATGCCATTGTTTGTTTGCCTCAATAACAACTCTTGACTTGCTTGGCTAATAGAAACCATTGAGAGATTTGTAAAGGTCTCCAAATTGCAGTAAATTTGTAACTTATTAGGGGATAAATCTGTATTGAATAACAATTCTTAATCCCATCTGTCAGCTTCCACAGTCATGTGGAACCCTATGGGTTGTTGTCAAAATATTTAGCAAGATATTATAGGTACCTGCAGAGCTAACAAAAGCTCAGTTAACTAGTCATTCAGTCATCTTCAGGAAATCAGGTTTACCTGGTTTTAGTGCTTTCACAACTACTTCTGTTATCTTAATGTTTTAAGAGCCTTTCTTTCTGAGGTAAGTTAGCCTGGGAAACTTTTATAGAAAGTGGGATTTTGAGAAGAGGAACTGAACATGAGGAGATGGTTGCTGTATGCAATGGCTGTAGGAAAACACTCTAGACCTCTTCTCCCCAAGAGAAATTTCCTGAGCCACCCCCACTTTGGAGTGTACTGCTTGGGTTTTGTGGAAAGGATGTGCAGTAGTGGGGGATCAGCTATTTGTAAGGTTTTCAGGAGTATCCAACACACAGGAGATGGTACCGGTATCACAGTTTGGGAACCCCTGTTCCCAGTGTGAGAGCCATGTGGATATGCCAGAGGGAGTCTGTAGTAAGTGAAGAAAAGGATGTAGATGTGATGACAGAGGTCTGGGCAGGAGCAAAGCCTCAAATAAAAGAAAAAAATGCACAGGACTGTTCAGGGGATGCAGTGTGGTGCAGCATCTTTTTATTGGGGAAGGAAGTGATGCTGCAGTCAGAACTGAATCAAAGTTGCTTTTGTTCATTCCCACTGCTTGTGGGAGGGAGGGAGGTAGGAGAGTATTGAGACTTGCTGTTGTCCTTCTCTCTTTCCACATTTCTTCCTCCTCTGCAAGGTTAGCAGAAAGTCTTCAGGGAATGGCAGGCTTGCTTTCTCCTTTTCGTTTTGTCTTGTTCATTTGTTCCTGTGTCTGCAGTTTTGCAGAGGATGTGATTCACATCTACTATGAGAGCGACGAGGTGGTGTGTGAGGATGTGGAGCTCCAGGCCTTCGTCAAAGACATTTATGTCTATGGGATGAGGGGCGTGAAGGCCTCAGGTAAAGTATGATGGCCCAGCCAGGTCTGCAGCTTGTTGAGTCCCTGTTGACAGCAATGCTGCATGCACAGCATGTCTTGAACTGTTGGAGACCCTCTCCCTTCTTGGCCCAAAGATGCTCAGTTTTATGGGTGAGACCCTGGATCAGGCCCTTTCTCCCTTAGGAGACAGCTCTTTCCTTTGCCACGTATTCTCACCGTGAGCTTGGGCAACTCATGTAATCTCTCTGTGCACTGGAGATTGGTCCTTTGATCTTGTCTGCTTATGCCTTAAACGTTAGAGAAGGGGCTGTCTGTAAGTGCTGCTATACCCAGCATGCAGACATAGAAATCACAAGGAGCAGCAAGACCCCATTGAATCCTCTCCACCAAACCCTGCACCAAATAAGAACAAGTAAGAACCTCCCCAGGAGTATCTTGCTGCACTTTACATTTGTTCAGCATCTGTGTCATCATTGAGATTTTCTGTTCTCTTCAAGAGAAGATACTCCTAATTCTTTCCAAGAAATACTTTCCTTTGCTCTGTCTCCTCTCACTGCCTCTCATTTCTTGCAACCCATTGACTGTGGGAGCTCTCACCCATAACACAGCTCTATTCTCCCACCTGAGTTAACATTCTCCTGCCTTTCCCTAAACATGTTTTTTTCTTCCACTTGCATTTTGTCAAAGCAGGTTTTCGGGGATTTATACAGGTGGATTAGGATTCTTCATACTGTCCTGACTGATTTACATTTGGAAATACCTGTTGGCCAGTGATCTGGGGTAGATGGCTTTGGCATTGCACACACACGTTTGTGTGTGAGACCTTCAGTCAAAACTCTGATGTTTCCACTCATTACCAGTATGCACTCATGTATAACAGCCTCCTGGGCTCTACCTGCCTGGACAAGCAAAGGGTTGGGGGACACCTAGTTGCTATAATTTTTGTTTGACTAGTTATCTCTTAGGAAAAGTAGGAACTTTGTGCTTGACCTAAACATCTTGATACAGGACAAGTACTGAGCCTTTCCAGGGCTACAGCTGGGGTGGGACGCTACAAGCACCACTGGTGGCAGGTCTGCCACTACAGGTGGGAAACCTGCCTTCCCTGCAGCATCCCTGTCTGCACTGCTGCTACTCCAAGGGCTGGGACAGAGAACCAGGGGGACTTGGCTGGGTCTGTAAAGAATGGAAGGAGGATAAATCAGGGAGGCTGTTGCACCTGGGGCTCCCCCTCCAGTTCCTGTTCCTGCCCTGGGAGGGTTGTTCTGACTAGGAGCATGCTAAGCCCATTTAAAGATGAGCACAGTGTGCTTAGGTTTGCAGGACACAGGATGGGATGATTTGTCCTCTCCTCTTTGGGCTTGGTGGCTGGCCAGAGCTACCATGTGCCTCTTCCTCCTCTCACGTTTTCACATCTGCATCAGGTTGGTGGTGGAGATGTGGAAGCAGCTGGCACAGGCAGCCTGAGCAGGGGCAGCTCGCCCCAGGGTACTGACAGGTCTCTAGGTATCCTCGGACCTGTGGTCACATTGGGCTGTGACAGGGGGTACAGCACAGGACTGATGTAGTGGGTGTAAGAGAGATACAGGCCTGGGGGTGCTTTGGTAGCAAAATATTTCCCTGGTCTCTGACTATTCCCTTCATTCTTTATATAGCTCAATGTGATTATTCCCCTTCAAAGACAACTTGATGCAACTATTTCTGTTCCTCATTCTGTTGTTTCTCTTTCAGAAGTTCTCATTTCCGCACTTCCTATTTCAGCAAATAAGCTCTCCCTGCACCCTTTCTCACAATGCACTTGATCGCTGAGCCTTGGACTTTTATAAATACAAGCACAGGATCCTTTGCTCCTTGGCATGAACGTTCCCTGCTTGCACTGCATACTGAAGAAAAAGGGAGTATCTGAGGCCCTTGCCCTGTGGACTCTCTGGGTTCTTTGCTGCAGGGAAGGTAGGGTGAGAGGACAGGGATACGGTATTTTTTAAAGGTGTAACTATACTTCACCTTTCCCTTAAGGAGCACCACATACTTTGCAAAGAGTGGTGAGGCCTCACAAACCTCTATGAGGTGAGGCAGGATCACTCTGTTTTTATGGCTGAACAGCCAAGGCACAGAGAGGGTGAGTAACTCCTGTAAGACCACACAGCAAGATTCAGAAGGAGAATGGCCTGTTCTTCAGTGACTGCTGCGTGGTCCTCTAACTCATGCCTCTTGAGTAGCTGATTACTACTGGGTAATGGGCTTACTTCATAGCTGGGTTACTTAAGCTTTTCTTCTCCCCTATTTAGGGTTTCCTAAGACGATCAGGACACGAGAGAAGCTAGCAGAGTATCTCACGGTGATAATATTCACCACATCAGCCCAGCATGCAGCTGTGAATTTTGGTCAGGTAGGAATTTCTGGGAAGACTGTTGTTCTTTCTGTGCTGGAAGGTGCATCTACCATGGCAAGGTCTGAGAAATGTTTTTTATATGTACATACATTACTTTACTCCTTCTGGTCAAAATAACTGCAAAAAATTATCTGCAAATCCCCATGAAGCCTGTGGAAACAGAAGTATTTTGGAAGCTGAGAAAGGCATTTTGAGTCCTAAATAGGTACCAAAGCTGAAATTTAGGGGTTCTAATTTGTATATTTATTTTTAATGATTTTATGATGTGGGACAATTTTTTTTAGCATTTAAATGGATTGCTGAGACCCCTTTCAGAAATGCTGGAGGGTTCAGGTGCACAGTCTAGCTACCATGCTTTCCAGGCGTCACCTGATCTGCCTCATTATGGTATGTGCTGGTAGTCTGTGGCACATGCTGCAGTGAAATGCAATGAGTTATGCTAAGAGGCTTCACTTTACATTTGCTGTGAGTGCATGGACAGGTGACTACTATGGGTTGGTTGCTTTTGTAAGCTGTGCTAATTTGGCAGCGTGGCTGTGCCGAAGCAGCATACATCCCATTTTCAGGTGTGGCTTAGGGAACATGTGCAGCGCAGCTCAATGCTGTGACTGCAGTTCATGCAGCTGCAGGTGCCATCTGCCTTTTGAGCTGAAGCAGCTGGCTATTTCCAACAGCTCAGTTCCAGCAGCACAGCAATCTAGCTGGCCTAATGGAGCATTTACCAAGGCTCCTGAATTAACTAGTTGAAAGCTGCCTTGTATGTCTGCAGGACCTCCACTTCTACTTTCTGCAGCAGCACAGACAAGCCTCAACAAAGTAAAGGCTCATTGAAGTCAGTGGGACAGGAGTCCAGATTTTCAATATCCCCTCATCTCACTCTACTCTGCACTGGTGTGGCCCCACCTCAAGCACTGTGTGCAGTTTTGGGCGCCACAGTATAAAAAGTCTATAAAGCTACTGGAGAGTGTCCAGAGGAGGCCACTAAATTGGTGAAGGGTTTCGAGAGGAAACTGTATGAGGAGAGGCTGAAGTCGCTTGGTTTGTACAGCCTGGAGAAGTGGGGACTGAGAGGAGATCTCATCACAGTCTATAACTTCCTCATAAGGGGAAGAGGAGGGGCAGGTGCTGATCTCTTCTCTCTGGCGACCAACGATAGGACCAGGGGAAATGGCAGGAAGATGTGTCAGGGGAGGTTTAGGTTGGACATTAGGAAAAGGTTCTTCACCCAGAGGGTGGTGGAGCACTGGAACAGGCTCCCCAGGGAGGTAGTCATGGCACCAAGCCTGACAATATTCCAGAGGCATTTGAACAGCCTCAGACACGTGGTCTGAATCTCGGGGTTGTCCTGGCTAGGACAAGAGTTGGACTTGATGATCCTTGTGGGTCCCTTCCAACTCACAACATTCTATGATTCTATGATTAACTCCACTGACATACATAGAAATTGGAAGCAGTACATCTGTGAGGATGAAGGTTTTCGTCATGTGTGGTCAGGTTTTCAAAAACACCAATGTACTTAATATTCCCAGTGCATGGAAAGGGCATTGCTGTGCATTTTTTTTGAGTTTGTGAGCCAACTGGAAACTTTGAGCTTCCTGTGTGATGTCTGATGTGTCACATACTGGTAGCCTGGGTTATCCTTGCCTGCTTTTACTGACATATATCTACCCTGAAACTATAGTAACAGCCTACCTTTCAAATGCTGTTTCGTCCAACATCAATTCATCTTGGAAAGCAGACTTCACAGCCAGAAGCAAATCTCTCTGTCAGTCTGTATTGCACAGAGCTGCTTCACTGAGTGAGTGCTTAGTCACTAGCATAGGCTCCCCAGGGAAGTGGTCACAGTGCCAGGCCTGTTGGAGTTCAAGAAGTGTCTGGATGATGCTCTTAGTCATATGGATTAGTTTTAGGTAGTCCTGCGAGGAGTGGGGAGTTGGACTCAATGATCCTTACGAGTCCCTTCCAACTTGAGATATTCTGTGAGGTTTTTTTTGGCACGTGTTCTGGCTTCAGGCATGAATGATCTCAGAGATAAGCAGGGAGACCCTTTCCTATGGTGATTGTTCCCAAACACATCCCACATCACTTTCTATGTTGACTGTCCAGTCCACCCCTGCAGCTTAGGAGCCCTGGAGCAGGTCTAGAGCCCAGTGTTGAGTGAACCCATGCTATTGCTGTGCCACATCCATGACGAGGGACCTCTGTGACTTACTTCTAACCTGTCATCACAAGTGATTGAGACACTTGCCGACCTCCCCCTCAGGAAATCCTGTCTGTCAAGTACCACTAAGGAACCATCCCTTAATATTGCCCAGGCTATTGGGGTTTAGCAGAGAGCCTTCAGAGAATGAGAGGGGGAATTTTGCATGCAGAAGATATTCACCCCACCAGCAATAGTGTCTTCAGCCATAGGGAAAAAATGGCAGAGGGAGAGGGCTGAGGGTGGGAGGAGATGGCTATGCACTGGAGAGAACAGATTGAGCACAGTGTAAACATGGCATGCAGCTGAAATGGGACTTCCCCTCAGGGAGGGTAGGGGATATGTATGAATGTAATGAAAAAGAAAGAGCTGTGGTAAGTGCAGCATCTCAGGTGATGGCAAAACTCGGGGTCATATCTGAGGCAAAATGAGACGTCATCATCCCACAACACTGAAGCAGACCAGAAGTGATCCTGACTTCCCAGTCTGGCACTCACCACGGCCACATCCACATGCCATATTCCATGATGCACCAGCATCCTTTGCCTCTCTTATTGCCTGAGCACAGTACTGTGGGTATGTTCTTGCAGCAAATTTTGCAGAAAAAAGCAACTGGAGAAAAGGAGATTTTATCAGCTATAGTTTTTTTCTGTCAGAGGTTGCCTCAGATTACCAGAAGAGATCTTTGTTTAATAAAATAGCTAAGTTCTTAGCCTGGCTGGTGAATCTGGGCTGTGTGGCATGTGCCTGTGTGTTGTTATTAGCAGAATAACTACTCCCATTTAGACAACTTAACTCTCTTCCTTGTGAGATCCTAAGAAAGACAGTAGGGACTTCCTTATCTCCTTCAGTCCTTCTCTAGGGCATCTCTCTGTCCTTTAGTTAGTGTCTTCTCTTTCTGAGGGGCTCATGTTACAGAAGCAAACTCCGTGGTGTCAAGACTCTTGCTTTTCTTTGCAGTGTTGCTAAATACCAGCCACTGTAGCTTTTCATTGTGCTCTCTTGCTTTGTTGTGCAGTACGACTGGTGTTCCTGGATTCCCAACGCCCCACCAACAATGCGCTGCCCTCCTCCAACAGAAAAGGGGACCGTCACCATTGAGCAAATTGTGGAGAGTCTACCAGACAGAGGACGTTCTTGTTGGCATCTCGGAGCTGTCTGGGCCTTGAGCCAATTCCAGGAAAATGAAGTAAGTTGACCTCCCTTCTCTAGGTGGGGGAGGTGCAGGGGAGACCACAAGGGCCATGGCAAGATCACACAGACTCATGAGATTATAGTGCTGCTCTGTGCTTGACTTGACCATGTTTGCCTTTCTGTGGAGATGTATCAGTAGTGTGGGTTTGCCCTTGTTCTGCCAGATGCAAACCAGCTCCGAGCAAGAAGTCATATTTTTACTCTGAAGCTGTGTTTCAGCCAAAATGAAAGTTTCTAAACTCAAGCATGGTGTTGCCAAGGATGCGGGTGTGGGAGGAAGAGGGCTGCAGAGGCACAAGGGTTTTCTCCATTCCTTGCCTGTCAAGGGTTTTCTCCACTCCACTCTGTCTCTGGAAAATCCGCCCCAGTGCCATGCACACTACAGTTGTGGTTTGTGCCTGGCTGCGTGGAGTGCAAACAAAACAAGCCTATGGGAGGCCTGGCAGGCACAGTCTATAGCCATTTCCTTCATGTAAAATAGGGCTGTAGATACTTGGTTGTCTCACCCAAGGGGTGTGTCTGGAGGACATGTTTTGAAATCTTTACATGGAAGATGGTGGACAGAGGGTACTTCAAATAAAGTTTCTTTTTAAGAAGAAAGCAGACTTCAGCTGAGAAGCTAGTAGTATGGGTAGTCTCATGGAAAATAATTACCTACAGCAGGTAATATACCAGTATGCATATTGGCAGTGTGGTATTCAGTGCACCCTTAGAGTCCAAGCTGACTAAAGCAACTGTATAGTTAAACTTTGAAGGACAGTTTTAAGTCAACAGAAGCTTTCACGCTCACTGAAGGAAGCAGTCCTTTTCATCCCTGGCTGTTCATTCCTCTCCCATGCTGCCCTTTTCTTTAACAGCACAAATGTTTGAGCGGCTGCACAGAGATCTGGCTTGGGAAGCTGATCTGCCTGACCACTAGCCTGAAAAAAAGTGCTCCCTGTAACTGGAGGTGGTGCCACACAGACACCCGAACCAGCACTACAGAAGGATGCAGGGGTGGAAAGAAGCAACCAGTGGTGGAGGAAGGGTGGGAGAGCATCTTTCCTTGGCAGTGCCAGCATAGGCCAGCTTAACTATTGATTGTACTATTTTAAAAGTAGCATTTGTGAAGCTCTGGGTGTTGTTCTGCTGGATGACACAGTGCTGAGGCAGAAGAGCCTTTGCTTTCTCAAAGCATGACTTGTTGGTGTTTTTCAATTAGCTGTTTCTGGGCATGTACCCAGATGAACACTTCGTGGAGAAGCCAGTGAAAGAGGCTATGGCAAAATTCCGCAAGAATCTGGATGAGATCGTCAACGCTATCGCCGAGCGCAACAAGAACAAAAAGCTTCCTTACTACTACCTTTCCCCAGATCGCATTCCCAACAGCGTCGCTGTTTGAGCAGATACCCAGGACGTTTTGGAGGCGTGTAAAGCTAGTGATGCTCTCCTGTTATATATGCTTCTTTTCAATGAACTTTCAGAAATGGATAAAATAAGAAAGCCACCCTCTCCATCAGAGCTGACCCATAATTGATTTGGACTTTTGAAACAAGTTTCATTATGACTGATCTTGCAGACAAAGTCTAGTTGGCAACTCTCTATGTCAAATTTGTTTCAAGTTTATTTTTCCAGGATTTTTAAATTAAGCTTAGAATCAGCATTCATGTTTCTGTTAGCTTTCCTTCTCCTGGTCAAAACAACATAATCACAGGTTCACTCATCTTACTCATTGAAATTGGTATCAGGAGCAATAAGCAAGTCACATTTTCAAAATCCTTCCTATTTTTAATAGATTATACTGTTGACATATAAAAATAAAGTATTTAAAGTTTATGCATTGTTTTAAATCTGATTTAAACAAATGTTAAATATTTTGACTACAATTGTGAATGTCCTAATCAGGATAAAGGTAGAAGAAGGACATTTTCTTAACATAGCTGAAGGTTTTTCTATCACTTTCTTATTGCATTTATGTGAAATCAAATAGCTTGATTCATAGGAGATTAAAATTTTGTACCTACATAAACCTAGATATTTGCTACATAAAACTAGCAAGGTTTGTTTTAGCCCCTGCCAGCAGAGTTTGATGTCATTCATAGATACAGACAAAAGTTTTACTTAGCACAATGACAACGAGTACAGACCTAGCAGTGCTCATGTTTGATTTCTGTTTCGTTGCTGGGACTGCTTGTTTTTGTGGATAGTTCTGTTTTGTGGGGGATGGAGAGGCTACTTTGTATTATGATAAAAATGGTGGAGAAGGGTTAATTGGCTTAATTCTCTTCTAAGGAGAATCTTTACATTTGGACAATTAAGCATAATTGTCATTTTCCACCTTAGAAATAACTGAGTTTTGTCTGTTTTGCTTAGAGGTGGTTAGGTCCGAGTTCTTGGGATTTGGTTAAATTGAGAGAGTCACTGAGAAGATGAAAGCAAAAATGAGGTTTGGGAAATTTAAGAGATATAGTTTTGTTCATAACAATTTTGGTTTATTTTTCACAGAATTTATTCCTTGTACTAGCTTCATCAGCCTGCAGTGTGTTTTCTCAATAGATAAGAAAGCTTCTTGTGCTAATAAAGCAAAACTGAGCAAGAATATCTAGCTTTCATTTCTTAACTCGGTATATAATGCTGTATGTCTCAAAAACCTTGAAAGAATAAGCCCAATGTGCTGTGCAGAGAAACGAAGCACCTGCACTTTGAGAAATATAGTTATTTCTGTCATTCATGTGTGATTTGGAAAAGGGTGCTACTTAGATATATGTCCTTCCTGTTTCATGTGAAACACAGACATGGAAACACAACTTTTAGACGCTTTACAGTAGACTGATTCCCTTTTTCTTGCCGCAGCTAAAGAGTTTCAGCAAAAATGTGGAAGGTAAAGACCACTTCCTGTTATTGAGGAAGCACATTTAAGACTTGTGCATCTTCATTTTATTGTAGCCCATGAGAAGTGGTGAATGTGGGAGCTGAGGCGTGCAATCGTGTAGCAACACTGGAATAGGACCAGGGGATCGGAGACCATAACATATAAGCTCCAAAAAAAAAAAAAAAGACTTAAATACAAAAGGCAAAAAATGTAACAAGCTTGTGCAATATATCCAGTGTGCCAGCACTAACTCTTGTTCTTCCCCTGTGTGCAGCAAATGTCCTCTTGCCTCAGTTTTCATATGATAATAACCTGCAGAGTCAAGTATCTGTCTAGAAAACAAAATATGGGGAGAAGCTGATGGCTGTTCTCTTGCATCTGTTCCCTCTGCTCTAGCCTCTGGACCTGGGATACAAGTAGGTTGATGGGAGGTTTAGGGAATTGACTGTGCAGCTTTGAAGGTTGATATTAACAGTCCAATTCAACTGCAGGAGAGGCTGTGGAAAGAGGTAAGGAGGATGAAAGTAACACTGGCACCAGAAAGGAAGCAAATACATACAGACAGTAAAGTGCTTAGTCTTCCAAGGGTTCTGGGTACACATGTTCCTGTCCCACTTCCTGCACCCTTTTCAACCAGGCAGCATGCAGCAGAAAGTCACCTTCCTGTGCATGGCCCATGGGTTCTTCCCCTACATCTTTAGCCATGACTTGCACAGAGGAATCCCATGAGTCATGGTACTAAGGTACAGCATCCAGTTGCAGGGTCACTCCTAGGAAATGAAAGGATCCGCTCTCCCTGAAGCGTGTCATGCACTCAGCTTTGTGATAGATACTACTGTCTATGTGGGCTGTCCCATGTCTTAACGGGATTTCACAGCCAATGGCATGTGTCTTGGCTGGATGGCTGTTGCTGCTGGCCAGTCCAAGGGAATTTAATTGTTCTTTCCCAGCTCAAGCTTCCTTGCTGTCTTTTCCAATTGCAGTGATTCTCAATTGGCTGGAAGATTGAAATGGGAGACATCGCCTTCACAAATTCCCAGCAGTAACTCGGGAAATTCTGGCATCCCAGCCCTTTCTTTTGGCATTTGGTCACAGGAGAAGACACTCCAACTGTAAAACACCGTTAGTGCTACTGAGAAAGGAACTGAGAAGAGTTGTCCTAAAGGACTGTCACAAGTAGAGGAGAGGGAGTCATGTTTTATCCTCAGGTAGATTCCAAAAAATCTCTCCTTAAGGAGAAAAGGAGGCCCTGAGATGGAGGGAAACCGTCAACAAGGAGACAGGGCAGGCATTTACCTGCTGAAGTCTCTGACTTTTTGGGTTCATCGGTGACAGTGAGGATTTAGCCCTTTGCAGCCAGCCCAGATCTCATAACTGACCCCGCTTTCCTCTTTTTGCAGGGTGAGTTTACTTCTGTGCACTCTTTTTTGGACGTTCTGTTCCCCAACCCCCAAGTATTCCTTGCAATAATACAATGATTCTCACTGCCCCTGGAAACAGAGGGCAGATACTTCATGGTCATCCCAGAAGTAAACTGCAGTCACTCCCCATTCTACAGGTGGGGAAATGGAATAAGAGCAATGAAATCCAGCAGATCAGCTCTGGTTTGAGGTTCCTCCTTTGTAGAAAGATTGTGAGAAAGTTGTTTGCCTGCAGCATGCTGATTTTAGCCTTCTAGAGAGCAGACATGTTCAGGCTTGGCCACTCAGAATTGTTTGCTCTGTTGCAGAAGGTAGAGCAGGCCCCTGAAGACCTGTTGCTAACTAGCAAGGTTTAATCAGCAGCTGGCCTTTCCTTACACAGTAGTAGCTACATGGTATCTAGGAAGTAATTGCACAGCTGAGGTAGTAGTGCAAAGTGCTTAGTTTGCTTTATTTGTTCTATAAACAGGAATAAGTATTGCACAATTGGACATGGCTGGTAAGTTTAGAGGTTAAGTGAGTCATGGGTTTTTTGTGGCCAGAAGATGTGGCTATGATTGCTTAGACTGATCTCAGCATAACACAGATCCAAATATTTGGGTTTCCCTGAAGCATTTCCCTCTTCAAGTTCAATACAGGAGTGCTTGACCTAGGAAACTATCTTCTATGAAAACATCCACTCACAATTTACCAAAATGCATGGTTCGCCCTGGTGCTTGAGTCACTTGTCCCACTGGTCAGTCCCTCTTGCTGTTAAAGATGTGTGCTATGTTTCTAGTTCTGCATGCATTCAGTTTTTGCCTCTTGCAACAGACAGCTCCTTGCAGTAGCTTTGTGTGAAGATCCTGCTCTGACCAGTTCCCTACTACATCCTTCCTCTTTCTTTCAATAAACTGAATTAATTTCCTGGAGCCTTTTGCTGTAAGACTTTCTTTAAATTTCTTACCCATTACCACCTCATCTTTGTTAACACGCTGTGAACAGCAAGTGGGCAGTTGACAAAGGCCATGATTCAATGGCTATTTCAGTCATTATTTCATAGGCTGTACTTTCCCCTGCCTTTAACTACCTGTCTGCAGTTTGTCCCTAAATCTATGTCTCTGACGTGTAAAATGAAAACAACAGGTTGTTTGCTTGCAGCCAGCAGCTCAGGACATCCAGACTGGATGCAGATCTCAATGGCCCAGCCTTAGTAGTTCCAGCTATTGGAGGACACTGATGTGTTTCTGTGGTTTATCAGTAACATTTTCATTGCACCAGCTTTGCCATTCAATTTCAGTTGCTGTTGCCTCCTCAAGTCTATGATCTCTGCTAAACGGATAGGTGGTAGGAACAAAGTTTGAGCATTGCAGCTGACACAAGCAGTGGCCTCTGCAGAGGGCATGGGGAAGCAGGATGGGTGCATCAAGGCAGCCTTGTCTCCAGGATCCTACTAGGGCAGACACATGCACTCACATAGGCTCTGCTGTCACTGGTGCGGCCAGAGCATGGGGGAAGGGAGGGACTCGCTGCTCACCAGCTTGTCTCAATTCACATACACGTAGGTACATACATACAGGGATATAAATATATATGATAAGGACACAGGCAGGTGACACAACTGGGAGTGCAGAGTAATGTGATAAACCATCACAGGTACAGGAGGAACTTCAGGTGGGCAGAAAATTGCCACCTGCTTTTGAGCTTTGGCTGGATAGTAGTCTAAAGGCTTAATAAAAGGTTAGCCAGACCTTTTCACAACTGTGAGAAATCACTGACATCTCGAAAGGAGATGTCTAACGGTGCTAGTAGACATCACAGAATATATGTCAAGTATGCAAACAGAGAGAAAATATAATCTATAGAGATTTCTCCATAACCACTCGGAAAATTAGAGGCAGAACTCAGAAAAACAGGGTGTCGGTTCTGAGCTTTGACCACAAGGCCTGAATTTCTTCCCCTTACTGTTAGAGTTGCCTTACAAAGCAAAAGCTGATTTGCAGTTGTCCAGATAAATGGACAAAATAAGGATAAGGTGTTGATTGTGTTCAGCAGTGGCAGGAGATAAGATCTTTACCAGTTAAAGAATTAAATTCCAGCCTGAATATGCCTTTATCTGGCAAACACTGGGAAGGTTAACTGCCCCATACAGTAAGATGGGGATGCTGAAGAAGGTGTTGCTTCTTCTGACAGATCATCCCAGAGACTGAAGAAGTACAGTTTTTGTGAGGTGATTTTTAACAATTTTTAAATTTTTAAATTTTAATGGATATGCAATAAATTGCTTTGGAAGGGTAGGAGGGGGGAAGGTAGCTGAAGTAATTTTGAGCTGCTTCTCACAGAGTTTTGCTATCACTTTTAAAATCAGAAGCAACAGAGTGGTTTAAGTGTTTGTTCATTTCAGGTTTTGGTTTTTGGTTTTTTTTTTTTTTTAAAGCAGATGTGAGTAGAGATTATTTTGTGCATCATTTATTTTAATAAGCTTTCTTTAGCCACAGAACAGGCACACCAAAGGCAGAGGTACATGAAGTGTATTTTGAAGACCATGAAGGATGTTCTTACTGCTGACCTGAAGTTATAACTGAAGTCAGAAGCTAATTCAATATCTATAATATATTAGAGTGTCCCTGTACTATCTGTCAGTGTTGGTGTCAAGAGCAGTTTTAGGTGTTGCGGATTATTAGCCATTGCCACCTTATCTTCAGCAACTACCAGTCTCTTGGTGAAAGCATTTGCCTCAGGATACAGTGAAAGGAAGGTAGAAGATCTATTTGTTGATAGCCTGTTGATACTGGAAACAAAAATGGGCAAGATTCTAGGAGTGCTCTAAAATGATATAGCTAATTTGAAATAATTGATGGCTATATGGATTTATACCCACTCAGAGCTGTCTTTAATTTTTGCCTTTACAGATATTGCTGACTGTTTTGATCCTTTCCTGTTCATTCCTGGAAATGGCATGCTTCCCTTAACGCCTGTTTATGGCTAATAATTGTGGGCAGATTCTTTTCCAAGGCACTAGAGGGCAGCAATCTCTTTCCAACCTTGGACCGTACCTGTACCAGCAAGATGAGACCTGGTTTCCTCTACTAGTCCTCTTTTCCAACAGAGCTGGTAATAATGTTCAATCACAACTCTGACTGCTAGAATCAACACCATAGAACTTTTTTTTTTGTTTGTTTATTTTTTAATGAGTCCTCATTCTTCTTCTGATTGCTAGAGCCAACACCATATCACTATTTATTTGTTTATTTTTTAATGAGTCCTCATTCTTCCTTTGCTGTACTAGAGCAAACTTCAAACGTGTGAAGTCCGGCACTTGGTTATGGTGTGCTGGCTTTTACTCAGTACCTCTGCCTTTGCATTAGACCACCTGTTGGTTTAAGTTCATGCTTAGGTGGAAGGGCATGAAGAAACTCCCTCTGTGTGCAAATTGCTCTACAGATCTGCTTTGTGTGAGGCTTTCTCACTGTTCCTGCTGGCCACCTCCTGGCACATGGGCTCTCCTAGCAGCTCTGTTAGAGGACAGCCCTTACTAATACTGAGGAAGAATGTCATAACTGGGCTGTTGTCATCTATTTGGCAATATCAGACATGGCTGTTGCCTTGACATACACAGTACTTGTGGTTTTGTGTGCCCGTTTCACTTCTATTTGAGGCAGGAGGGTCACAAATCTATGGGAGATTCTGAACAGGGTATTCATGTGCCAGCTCTTGGTCTGGAGGGGATATCATCTTATCCAGTGCTTCTCCTGCTATTGAGATTTCCCAGGAAAAGACTAGATGTTCGTCAGGTTATCTGGCATCTCTCTCTGGAAAGCAGACCTTTGAGATCTTCAGCTTTTTCTATTTCATATAAAACAAAGACAGATCTCTGAGGCAGGCAAGGCCAAAACAGTAAGACTGCAGCATTTTAAGTGACAGAGAAAAATGTATGAGATTAGATTTCCTAAACACTCCATGGGTCCGAGGAAAATTGCAGTAAATTTCGTAAAACCTGGGATTACACCCCAGCCAGTGAGAGCAGGAAATATCAAGTTGGATTAAGTACTGTCAACTTCAACAGGTGACTCAACAACGCTACCATTATAACTAGCAACAACATTTGGTTCAGTAGGTCAGGGGCCAAACCCTTACTTTTTTCATTTAAGGAAGGTATGTTTTCTTGGCTTGCAGAGAGTAGTGCCGCTAGGTAATTTCAAAGTAAAAGGCTGGATGAGATTAACAGAATTTAACTAGATCTGAACTGTCATGGGCTTTGGTAATTCTGCCTCTAAATCCTGAGAGAGTCAGATTTTCTAGCTCAGGTCCATCTGTCTACTTATGTCCAAGCTTCAGGGCATGAGATAGTCACTACCCATGTAAGAGGAAATTGTCAGATAAGTAGGGTAGCAATGTATCCACTCTTGGGTTTTTAGTGCCTCCTTTGGAGCTATTCTCTACTGTTCACCTCTGGGATTGTGTCCTGCACTAGAAAGACAGTTGGTTTTGCTTCACAATCCACACACAGCAATTATCTCTGTTACTGAACAAATTTCCTGTTTATACATATGCAAGTGGTCAACAATGTTTGAATACCTTCAGCACAGTGAGAGGAATATTAAGAGAGCTGTTGTTCAAATATTTGCTTGTAAGAGTTGAGTTGGAACCTAATACCCTAGTTTTAACATCTGGGCTTTGGCAGGTCTCTATCCAGCTTCAGATTCAGCTTCTCTGGTGAGCACAACTAAAACTGTACATCCAGCAGCCTTTTAACTTTAGTTTTGCAGTTTTTAAAATCCAGTACTTGGTGATTAGGCTCAATCTGTAATTGCATAGCTGACTTATCACCTCATTAAAAACCAAACAAACAAACAAAACAACACAAAACACCAATAAAAAGTTATGTGGGAAGTCAGTAAACTCAATTGTTCATAGGCTTCCTTCTTGGAAGACCTCTGACAAAATCAAGGGAGCACCACCAGACAGTGAGTGGGCCTGCCACGATTTGTTTACCTGTTGCGGGAAGAAACAAGGCACTGAGCTTCTTCATGTATCAATGCAAAGTTCACATCTCCATTTCTTACAATAATCAGCTGGGCTGCCACCAAGACTGGGTGAAAAAAATTGAAATAAGAGCAAAGCCATGCCTCAAAAGAGAGGTAAGCCCTGAATATTTTACCAGATACCCCAGGGTCTAAGCCTCTGGCGGATCTGCTAGCAGACATCAGCATTTTCCACTGCTTTCCCAGGCACCTGCTGAGATAAGAGGGATTTGGGTTTGTACAGGGAAGAAGGAAGGGAATTGGAAATGGGAGAAACCAGGAAGGATGTTTTGTTCAAGATATAAGAAAGGGAAGGAGCAGACATCCTGGTGGGACTTGTGACCACCATGTGGTAAGTAATGTCACTTTTATTTCTTGTGGAAGCAGTAAAACATGTAACTCTATCCTAACCACTGAACTCCCCAGTGATTTTATAGAAAAGATTAATTAGTCTCTGGCTTTGCTGGTTTTTTTTCCTCCTCCTTCCTGGTATGCTCCCTGCAGGATGAACTGCACTGTTTGGCTCAGCTCCCCAAATCCAAGCTGCTGTTGTGTTCCTTTGGTAACTGTAAGACAAAAGTGCTTGGAAGAATGACACCAGGCAAGACTCTTGGCAGGTTCAGCCAGAGATCCCATTGTAATTAGATAGGGACTTGTTGGTAGAGGCTGTGCTTATCTTTAGTTTTAAACCTCCTAGTTGCAGATGGGTTATTAGTTACTGCTAACAGTGAATTCACCTCCTCAGACTTATCTACTGCTAGATCTATTTTGCAGACATCGCTCCTGAAGTGTCTTTTCCTTTCTATAAATGGCAGACCTTGTGTCTGCAGATTTCTTCTCTCCTTTTTGCTTACTTGACTGGAAATAACATTCAGAAACAGAAAACCATGAGAAAAAGCAATTAGTGCTCCCTCATATTACCTGTGTTTCCAGGACAATAGTGGAATCAACTTGTCTAGGAGAAAGTGATAAGTGGGATTCGATGTGGTAAGAGATGCTCCGGAACTCCTGGAGTCTTCTTGACATTCTCAGGGTCTCCATCTTTACATATATTTTCTCATTCCAGACTGGGCTCAATGAGACAACATACAGGAAACCATTGGGGTTTGGGTTTGAAGTCTTTATTCTCAGAAGTAACGTATGTATCTACTCTCACATCCCATGGTTATCTTTCACACATGCCTAAGCAAACAAACAAACACACTTGTAGAAACTAACGTGATACAAGTGTCCTTGATTAGCCTGTGGCAGAGTAAGATCTCTACCTGACCTTGTTACATTGCCAAGCCGGAGCAGTTGCATGAAGGCTGGGACTAAAGATTGACTGCTTAGGCTAGGGATATATGTGGTGGTTAAGACCAGAGCCTGTGTCTGATGGGGTAGTCTCCAAAACTCAGTGATATCTGGATGCATATTGTTGCTAAGTGATTGTGTAGAGTACAAGGATGCTCACAATACATTGCTCACATTCAAAAACTGCACTACAAAATGTGTCCTTCCTGGAAGCTAACCATGTTTTATGTCCCCTGGCTGTTCACAAGTTCTGTGAAATGCTAATAGAAATGATTCATGTAGTGTTGGCTCCTGAGCAGAACAGGATTGTTTAATCTGCCAACAGGTATTAAGCATTCAGTATCCACTAAAAACTAGTGGGAGCTGAAATTTGGTAAATTCTGCATAGAAGGACTTGTGGAAAATTCCTGTAGACCCAAAGAGGACCCATGCAGCATCTGATCACCTACAAAGCAGGAATTAGACTTTATAGTGATTGGTCTGTTCTTCTGACATGCTGAACATCATAGAGAAATATTGGCCTTTTAAATGAGTTTTCAGTTCAGTTACTCCTGTAATTAGTCCTCTTCTGTATCCAGAAACTGTGTGGTATGGCGTGGCACAGAGAGAAATGTAGAGACTGAAGAGGTGAGGTGTGGTACAACAAAGCAAGGCAAATCAGCTGTTCTAGGCAAAGAGTTTGTGGTGGCCTTGGCTACAGTTTGAGGGAGTTCTCTGGAGTGGCACTGTCTGGTGGGGAGGGAATAGAAGGCAGCTGTGAGGAAGTCCTGTGCACTAGAGACTAGGATGCAGCAGGAGGCAGTTGGATAGTTTCTCTATTTAATTTTGAGCTTCATATTAATAAACCTTGATCCCAGTAAGAGGAGGGAGGACTACTGGGAAAACTCCTTCCAGCTGCAGCGTGGCTAACAGTTGTAAAAGGAAATTGAGGCAAAGTAGCAAGCATACCTGCAAATGTAGCAGTGATAAATCCTATTGTGATGATGAAAAGGAAAAGGCCCACCTTGCTTGCTATGTCCTGTTCTGTAGCTTTTCTGTTCTGGAAGAAATGTGGATTGTAAGTTGTGAATGAAAACAACAGAACATTGTCTCCTGGATGTTTTGTACAGATGCATGCCAATATCTTCAAGAACATGAAAGTTACCACCCAAATATTTGTAAAGAAATAATTGCAAAGCAAGGCAGGAAAGCAATTGAAACCACCCTAACCAGTGCTTCTTGGGGAAGGCAAACTGAGCCTCCTATGGCAGTGGAAGGTGCCATAAATATTTGTAGGACCCGATCTTATGTCCCCTCCAAAAAGACACAAAGGTCTACAGGCTTGATCCTCCTCCCTGGCTCCGGTCTGGCCATGGAATGCAAAAAGATAGTAGGATAAGCATTGTCCAGGGCAGTTTTGCTTTGCAGTTAGGCTCAGCTGCAGTTATCACTGGTTTGTCCTTTTCTTTGTTTTCCCCTCTTGGATCTGTAGTGGGCACAGGGCACAAAGACCAGACTTGATTCCTCTGAAACTGTGGGACATACAATTTTCTCTGCAGCATAATACACCTGACTGATAAATTCTCTATTCTTTGATGCAGTCAGGGTCTGGGTAAACTTCTCCACCAATCCTGCCTCATGATTGTACTCCATTGTGTTCTGGGTATCTCTCCTTCAAGGGAAGGCTCGGATCTACCTCTGTGTTTATCATGTTTTCTGCAGTGAGACCTTGGTTTTTAAGTAGTGGAATTTGACTTCATATATCCCATTTACCTAGTGAATTGCATAGTCAGAGGGATACAAATCTGTCTCAGCATCATTACTTACCTAGGTCTTAATGATTTCCAGCTGAGCTAACAACACTTTTAGCTCCCTGGTTTAATTCTCTTTCATTACAGAAGCTATTAAATAAGAGACTCCTCTGATTAATGACAATTAATTTTGAGAGCATGATGTCAACAACCTGACACTTACCATAGCCTGGAACAGCCCTACAGAGATAGAGTCAAGAGGTCCTTTCCCAGCTTTTGGTCCAATTCCCTCATTACAGAGCACACTGATGGATCCATCTGTTCCCACATCTGGGAGTGGTTTTGAGTCTCCTCTTCACAGAGGAACTTCTCAGTCTTTGGAGGGGCCTAGACATTTCCTGTAATTATTCACAGTACTCACTCAGAGCATGGGAACATGCCCGTGGTGGTTTCTGCTCTCTGGTGGTCACTGCTACAGCCCCTAGATTCAGGAGTTGTAAGACATTTTAATCAATAGAGGTCAGCCTCTGATGCTAGAAATATTTAAGCTGTTTTTAACTTAGTCAGGGTTCACTCTACAGTTAATTCAGGCTTTTGGCTGCCTGCATATACCAGTATACAGCAGAAGTTTCTGGGCAGTCTGACCAGCCAGCCCTGCCCAGATACAGCAGAGGCATGCCTTACACTCAATGTAAGTACCACAGTTTGTGTCAGTGGTGGGAACTAGACTGAGAACATCCTTTCATTACGCATCACTGAAGAGTCATTTCTTTCCCAATTTGGTGTTTGTCTGTAGAGCTCTTCATTAACTTTTCAGTACCTTGTCTGAGCACCTTCCTCACATACATGAACAGTCCAACATTATGTGCAGACTAACATCTGTCACACATAGTTCCTCCCGCTCCAGTTGTTTCCTCTTCGGGATCTGTTTCATGTGCAAGCGGTACATTGGTCTTCCTGAAGACTTGTCAGCACGGCCTCTGAGTCCTTTCATCTGTGCTGGAAATACAGCAATATAAAAGCCACCATCTCTGGTGGGGCTGAAGCATATGGATGACTCTCATCTCACTTAAATGACTGTTAGATACCTTATCTATAATACAGTGTTCTTTGGTTGCAGCCTGCAGCTCTTAGCCAGATTTTCTTGTTTCCGTTCAGCAACAAGCTAGGCCATATCATTTGTGTCAAAGATACGACAGCCATGACAGCAAAGGGAGCTCTGTTCCTGCCCTCAGGGCTGGGGTAGTATCAAATACAAACTCTAGCCTTTATATTCTTTTTCTAGGGTCAGATGTGGACAAGCTACATGAGATACTGAACCAGTTCTCTCCCATCTATGAGGAAGATATTATAAGGGTAATTGCCAAAGCTGCTTAGTCACTTTTCCAGACCTGTCAGCTTCATAAATATCTTTTTTGCATGTTCTAGAGCATGGTGTCTATGGTACTGGCTGCTACACACATTATATTTACTAATAGCTAGTAGCAATCAGTGTTAATCAGTAATCAATAATCAGCATTAATCATTGTCCTAAAAATTGCAGGGTGGTCTATCTGGAGGACATGTTTGTTGAAAAGCAGATACACATGCTGAGAAAGCCAGCCTGGTACTCTGATGGTCAAGTCTCACAAAGTGTTTGTGTAAAGCTTTGAACAGTCTGGCTTTGTCCAGCACTTGCCTGGTCACTACAAATGGGAGGAAAGTTGTGTTTGGTCAGGCCTAAACCAAGCAGATCTGGTTTCTCTGGCCCTGTGAAACTAAAGGTGTGGTGGTTTGACCCATAGTGGGACCACGCGGTCCTGCACTTACTCCCCCCACCCGGTGAGATGCGATGGGAGGCACAACAAAGGGGACACGGGATTAGGAATGAAGGACAGGGAGGGCTCACTCACCAGTTATGGTCACGGGCAAAACAGACTCAAACTTGGGGAAGAAAAAACAATTTAATTCGTTGCAAACCATCTGAGTAGACAAAAAAACCACATCTTACAACACCTTCCCCCACCCCTCCCTTCTTCCCGGGCTCAAATCACTTTGCTCCCAATGTCTCCACCTTCCCCCGACAGTGGCACAGGGGGCAGGGAATGGGGGTTCAGTCAGTTCACCTCTGCCACTCTTCCTGGCATGGAAGTCCAGGAACAAGTTGTTCCAGCACAAGTTTCCCATGGAGTCACTGACCTCTTCAGGCTCAGCTCCCAGCTCCCACTCTGGGGGTCCCCACTGCCCGCTCTGGCTCGGGGTGACAATTTCAGTCACACTTGCCCTAGGCTGAACTTCTCTGCTCCAGTGTGGGTCCTCCATGGCCTATACATGGGTTCTGCTTCACCGTTGATCTCCATGGGCTGCATGGGGCTTTCCTCTTGTCTTCTCCTGCTCCATGCACTTGAACTGGATGTGTGGATCTTTGTCCTTCTTTCTGGCAAAGAACCTCTCTGTGGTCTCCCTTTGTTTAGGCTGATGGTCGTCCTTTTATTTGTCAATGGCCTCTCCTCCAGGTACCACACCTTCTTTTCAGGACAGTCCTTCCCCTCACAGATATGGATTCGCAGAGGGTTTCTTCTAGTGCTCATTGGCCCAGCCTGGGCTGGTGGGGGTTAGCTTTTGGAGCCAGGGGAGCTTTTCACTCTCATAAGGTTACCTTCCCTGCTACCAAAAAAATGGCTTCCCCACACACACAAACAAACCCAACACAAAAGGTCAGGAGCAGACTTGCTGTTCCCACATGTTTATGGGAAGCGTGTAAGTGTTGCCTTATTTTCATTTGGCCACTGCACTTCGCCCAGTGTAAAAGTGCCCATTTAACAGACTTGATAGTGAACTCCAGAAAATCAGATTGGTTTCAGACATGAAGAAAAATGGGTTTTAAATTTTAACCTAAAAGCAATAGATTTACACCACTGGGATCCTACTTAAGCCTGGGTTGTTTCAGTATGCTCAACCTATTCTAGCAGCAGCATTTCAAAGCAGGCTTTTCATTTAGGGAATGAAACACCATTTAGAAGCCTTCTCCTTCCCAGGATCTGCAGTTCTGAAACCTGGTTTTTCTGGCATCGTTAGGTCTCAAAGGCTAATGAATGCTATGTGATTTAAAAGTGGGAGTTCTGGTATTTCTGCCTGCGTAGATGGAATTAAGCAGAAATAATAACTAAGAATGGTCAAGATTTAGTTACGTTTCTTCTCCCTTTTGTTTTACAGGGAAACCTTGACAGCAAAGTTATGAACTAGTGTTCTCAAAGCATGCATGACAAATGTTTCTGGCAAGAAAACTTTCTTAACAGTACTTGTGTCTCAAGAGGAAATCAACAGATGTTATAATAGGAGGATGCAGGAGGCTTTGCAAAATGCATGTACTGGAAGCAGGAAGGGCTGAAGAGAGCAGTGAATGAGCAGGTTGGGCTGTAACCCACAGAAAGGTCAGGGGCTTTGCTGGAGTAACGGATCAGATTTGGATCATATTTGGATGTATTAATTGATCCAAGCATCTAATGACAAAAGGTCTTTCTGTAAGGTTTTTCAGAGTCATACAGATGGGTATCCAGAAATGCAAGTTTGGGGATAGGTTAGCAGCTCACCCACAATCTGGATGAGTTCTGGATGAAAGTTCTGCTTGGTTTTAACAGTTTATGTGAAAAATCTCCCAAAACAGGTGTTATCAATCATGAAAAGGGAATCTATGCTTCAGCAGTTAACCCAGCGTATGAGAAACTGCCAAAGGAGTACTGTACTGACTACAGTACAGATGATGGGACAACACTAAGAATTCAAGACTTAATAAACACTGAAATCTTGTGAGATCAATTCCTGAAAGACCTCAGAAATTATGAGAATAAAGAGTGTCACAAACAGGTCATTGTCTAAAGGCTTCGGCTGCTTTCAGAAATACTCAGTGCAACCTCATTGCATGGGCTAAGTTTCCCTGTTCCTATTTCCTTCAGCTGACAGAACATGCTGTGCTGGAAATAGGACACCACGGAGAGGAGGAGGGGGCTTGTCCTTTTGGTGGGAGATTGCTCTGAACAAGTTACTTTCCTGGGGAGTAATTTTTTTGCAAGAGTGTGTTCTGTTGAAGTGATTGTGTGACTCAGCCACAGTGGAGAGTTAAACATGCTTTATTTAAAAATCTGAGGACTGATACAGATATTCCTTGGATGCTCATGGCTGGGATGGATGTATTCTTTGCTAAGTGGAAAACTGGCTGGACGGCCAGGCCCAAAGAGTTGTGGTGAATGGAATTAAATCCAGTTGGTGGCCAGTCACTGGTGTCTCAGTATTGGGGCCAGCTCCATTTAGTATCTTTATCAATGATCTGCATGGGGGGATTGAGTGCACCCTCAGCAAGTTTGCAGATGACACCAAGTTGGGTGGGAGTGTTGATCTGCTTGAGGGTAGGAAAGGTCTAAAGAGGGATCTGGACAGTATTGTATGAGGTCTAGCAAGCTTAGTGCTTGGTCCTGAACTTGGGTCACAACAACCCCATGCAATGCTACAGGCTTGGAGAAGAGTGACTGGAAAACTGCCTGGTGGAAAACGACCTGGGGGTGCTGGTTGACAGCCAGCTGAATATGAGCCAGCAGTGTGCCCTGGTGGACAAGAAGGCCAATGGTATCCTGGCTTTTATCAGAAATAGTGTGGCCAGCAGGACCAGGGAAGTCATCCTCCCCCTATACTTGGCACTGGTGAGGCTGCACTTTGAATACTACGTTCAGTTTTGGGCCTCTCATTATAAGAAGGACATTTAGCGCTGGAGCGTGTCCACAGAAGGGCAACGAAGCTGGAGAAGGGTCTGGAGCACATGTCTTATGAGGAGGGAACTGGGGTTGTTTAGTCTGGAGAAAAGGAGGCTCAGGGGAGACCTTATTGCTCTCTACAACTACCTGAAAGGAGGATGTAGCAAGGTGGCTGTTGGTCTCTTCGAAGTAGTAAGAGATAGAACAAGAGGAAATGGCCTCAAGTTGTGCCAGGAGAAGTTTAGATTGGATGTTAGGAAAAATTTCTTCACTGAAAGGGTTGTCAAGCATTGGGACAGGATGCCCAGAGATTTGATGGGATCACCATCCCTGGAGGTATTTAAAAGGCACGGAGATGTGGTGCTTAGGGACGTGGTTTAGTGGTGGACATAGCAGTGTTACATTTATGGTTGAATTCAGTGATCTTAAAGGTCTTTTCCAACCAAAACAATTCTATGATTCTAAGAGCTTGGCTCCTTGTTGCCATAACAGGTAAGATTCAAATTCTGTCCTTTTCTCCATAAGCATCTTGCTGCTACTAGTGGTTGATTTTCAGGCTCTCTTACAGGATGACTGCTTGTGTGAGTTGGTGTCATTCAGAATGAGCCGTATGATCAAGATGGCCTTTCACACACTATGAGAACATACTGCTGGTAAAAGAAATTATGCCCTGCTTCCCCATGACTACTACACTGGTGAGTGCAGCAGGCATGATTGGTGAGAGCTTTGCCAGCACTCTGTGTCACCAAGTGAGCGGTGTCTTTGGCTTGACTTCCCGTGCATAGGTTGCCTGCGGGGGACAGCTGTGTAGTCAGACCTGGAAGGCAGATAAGAGAGTCAGATGTCATTGTGACTGGTGCCCTCTGCTGCTACTACATCATGGTAATCACCTTAAGCATGTTTAGAGATAGATCTTGTCCTTTGCCAACATTGTAAATCTTTACTGCGTGGTAAAGGGAATGCTCTGGCATCTCACCACAGTATTTCCAAGAAAGTGTGTGTAAGCTTGTCGGTAGGATTTTCTTCTGTGATAGAGTTTTACTGCTGACAGCACTGAGATCTCCCTTCTTTACATCTCAGCAAGTCTTAGAGCTATCCCTAGTGATTTCCCTTGGAATCAGCTCTGAGCTCAGATTCAGAGTTTCCAGGAGCTTATGTTTTTGCCTAGGCATGCCTGATGTTCTCCAGGGATTTTTCTAGTTATAATCACACAGAGATGGCTTTACGTAGCTGACTGCTACTGACTTCATCTCTCACTAGTGGTTATCAGCATAAAAACAGAGTCATTTTTAGATACCATTCCTATGCCTTGGGTGGATACAGCATTGTTTTTGCTGATGAAACCTGTTGACTCCTCATTATCTGAGATCATAAAATATGTTGGTAATGTTTGCTAAAGTTATCCCCAGCACTTCCTCCAGGTACAACCACACAGAAGACTCTCTTCCTTTCTCAGACACAGTAGAAACACCAGAGCAGTTATTTCTGGAGTGAGTTAGGGAAAGGAGACCCCCATGGGTGATGATAAAAGCAGTCCCACAGCAGCAGTGATGTGGCTATGAGGTACAGAGTTCAGCGCAGGGCCTTTGGGTCTATCCCAAGCTCTATGACTACAGGAGTGCTCTCCAGGCACATCATGTCATGAACTAGTCAGTCCCTAAGCTTTATCTCTACATGCATCTCTCACATTTCGCAATTGCAAGCTTCTGCTACTCCCTTTGTGTGGCTTTTGATAATGGCAAGTGTGCATACATTAGTGTGTGTGGTGACTGAAATGAGAGGCTCAAGGATGCACAAAGTGAAGATTTGCTCCTGTTAGAAAGGCTGTGTTTGTGCAGAGCCCTTGTGAAATACCTGGTCAGAACACAAAGCAGGTAGAGAAAGGTCATTTTTTCTTCCTTCTGAAAGCAGAGCTGGAGATCTCAGAAAAGGAATATTCACTGTGCTAATAAGGAGCTACTAGTTATCTCTGTGCTTTTTACTTTTTCTGTAAGCAAGGGAGGTGTAACTCCACAGCAGAATGATTTTCAACCTGTTATCAATGGGCTTATTTCTCTGTAATTAACTGACTTTCATAATCACATCAGAACTGTATCATAGATTGTCGTTTCCCAGGGGGCTGCCAGGCCAAGTTTGAAAATCAGTTATCATACCGTGGAGAGGTCTTTTTGCAGATGATGAAGGCATTACTGCATAATTCTGCTCTTATTCACTCCCACATTAATCAGGAGTGATTCTTCTGTATTCAAGAGAAGATCTACATTATTTATACCAGGGTGGTGAAGGAAAGAGTAATTTCTCTGTACAAAGATTTTCTTTGACATATTATCTGATGTCTAGGTTTTTCATGTCTTGAGCTGGGATCCTGGGCAATGTGTGAAAGGAGCTTTCTAGGTAGACAGAGGAACAAGATTGTTATCTTTGCAGTCTTCCTGCTGCTGAGTCTGAACTTGAGTAGGGAAATTGCCATGCAGCTGTAAGTGTTTGCATGAAGTGTTTCATGGTAATGGCTGTTGGCTACTCTGCCATTCATGCATTTCAAGGAGTGGAACAGCAGTGGATAGAGCTGCCAGCTTCTGTAAAGTGTTTTACAAAGCATTTAGCCACAGCAGAGACTGAAAGAGCTGCATGTAGTGAGTGAACTATTGAAAAAAGGGGTTGTTTGGCAGCTAATGGGCTGTAAACTCTGTGAGTCAGAGATCTCATCCCAATTTTGTGTCTTCTCAGTCTTTGGCAAGACGGTGCCCTCATCAAGCACTACTACAGCATACGGTTGTGATTACTGTGCTACTGTTCACAGTGTCTGGGGAGGGTGTTTTGAAATCCCATCAGGTAAGGGTGAAATATCATCCCCACTCTGCCACACTGAACTTATTCTCCTGAATGCAGTCAAGTTGATTCTATGCTGACTTGGGTGTGTTCCCTCAGCTTGCACAGCTTTGGTCTCTGCCCGTGGCTCACTCAGATCTAGCACAAGAACCTCTGCGCATCGCACCTGTGTGCAAATCACATAGATATGGGGCAAAATACAGCATCTTACTATTCACTCCTGGCAGATGGGAAACTGCTGTGAGGGGCACATGTGGAGGTAAAGCTCTGCTTTTTTTTGCAACAACTTGCTAGCGAGTATTTTCCCTTTGACTTCTCTCCCTAATTTTCTCATGTAACCCTTCTGCAGATCTCCCAGCCTCCTGATGACAACCCAGGGTCCCTAATAGAAGTTGCTGCAAGTCCTAGCATGGATTATGTCAAACTTCTCACTTGCCTGGAGCAGGTTGCTTCTGCCATGGCATATCTTCATTTCAGGAGGATGATACACCGCCCTCGGCAAATGAGCAGGAAATTACACACAGATGGACGTTAAGGAGCATAGCACTACCATCGTAGATGGTTTGTCACATATTGAAGGATGCATTTTTAGTTACATTAGAACATGGAGGTTTACAAAAACTTTAGTCGTTTTTCTTAATCAGGTGGCAATGCAATCACCCCAGAGATTCATCATATGCCAAGGGAAGTTCCTGGGCAAGAAGTGTCTAAGTGTTTTCTGGAGATGCCTGTATAAAAAGCTTATATCGATTTTCTGAACTTCTGAAAGGTTAGCTTAGATGAGTGTCAAGGCAGGTCACTCCATCATTACTCATCCCTGAACTGGGAAGCAGTGATGTTGGTTCCTGGTGACAGAACACAGATAAACTCTCCAGCAAGCCCTGCACAGTTATAACTACTGAGTTCTTGCTGCTTTTGCTGAAGAGTGGATAAATACTGTGGATTTAAATCCCCTCTCTCTTTCCTTTGTCTTCTGAAAGGTTATGGCAAAAGTTGGTTGCTGGGGAAGAGCAGTCTGTCTGCCATATCCAGGGACAGATGACAACCTCTTTGAGCCTTACATGCACAAAATTATGCAGCCAAGTGTTAAGGGCATTGTTATGTTTTACTTCCCTTCTCTTTTCTGCCTATTTTCCTGCCATAAACTCTACCTTATCCATCCACAGCTTTAGTCACCATCTTGTTTCACAGTATCCATGCATTTCTGACAGCTCCTAAGAAAATGCTGAGGATTTTATCTTAAAGTCGTGTTTTCCCTATTCTACCTTATACCTGTCCAAACAGCAGGAAGTAATTGTTTCTTTGCTTCAGAGAAACCATCTTGTAGCTTTTTGTCTAGCAGAAAACTTGGACATTCTGGCAAAAATTGAATTCTCCTGTAACTCTGAACATGGAAAAAAAATGCTGCCGTGCCTTGTGCCTCCTTTAACCTCAGTAACTTAGGTATTTGTCCCATGATGCACCATTGTCACCCCACTTCTCTTCCGTTACTTAATCAGTTAGCCATAGCCATTAATGCAAAGTGTGAACTCAGGTCGCTGGATCCACAGTGAAAAGCATGGGCTGCTTTGCCTTGCCCCAGCTCTCTAGTACACCTAAACACATTAGACCAATAACCTGTTCATTTCTTTGACGGAGCTGCTCCAGAAGTGAGGCATGATGGGCTCTATTCCTGAGCATCAGATGTCTTTAGTTTTGGGATTATGATATGGGAAGCTTTAATAGCACAGTTGACCAACCTGCACATGTACAATCCACTGAAACCTTGTCACTCACTGAACAGTAGAGAGGTAAGGATGGTAAGAGTGTTTTGGGGGAAAACTCAGTAACAGTCTATAACTCTGACATTTCTAGGGATGGGAAGACCCATTTTCCAATTTTTCTCTTTCACGTGTGGAAAGAAACCCCCACCTCAAGTGTGGATGTTGCCATTTATCAGGAGGTCATTATTTTCTCCATAATTCAGTCAGTATTTTGACTGAGAAATATTCTACCATGTTCTGAGTGTAACATCTGCAGTGCTGGTCATGGGACTTCCTTCTTAGACAGAAAAGTGCCCATAATCTATTCTTCTCTTCATATACATTTTCTCATATGAAAGTTGTGTTCAGGCTTCATGGGAATCTCTCTCCTTCCCTGCTTATGCATTTAGTCCGGTCTTGAGGGCAGGAGACTTATTTGATCATGCTGCGCTGTCTGTCTGCCCATTGGTTTGTCAGCATCCCGGTCCCGTCTTCTGCTACAGTGACTTTTGAACCTGTTGACTGGGTGTGATGGCTGAGTATCAATCTCAGTGCTATTAGGCTCCTGCAACTTTTTTGGAGACCGAATCCCACTGCAGAGGAAAGAAGTACAGTTTATTGCCTTCAGGTGATAAAAAGATGCAGTGTAAACTTAAACACAGTGCTAAAGAATTTACACAATAGACATACAAACCCTCTTTTCAAGGAACTGTTTATTGCTACTAACTTCATTTAACATGTAAAAATTACTGTTTGTTATGCAATTATTATGCAAGTCAGTGCAAGCTTGACCATTTTTATTGCTAGCAAGTTTGTTGTGGGGCAAAGTTGCACATCCAGGCACCAGTTCTTAGAAAGCTAATGTGACATTGTTTTTGTTGCCTGGAGAAATGAAAACAGGTTCTAAAATTCACGGAGTTAGGAAGTATCCCTGGTGATTTTGGCTTTTCAAACCTTGTCAGACTGGTTGGCTGTTTGAAAGCCTGTTGAGATCACAACCCCACCAGAAGACCTTCATTTTCTGCCAACATTAGAGATGGTCAAATAGGAAATACAAGCAATCAAGTGATAATATTCACTTACTCCTTTTTTGCACAGCTTTGTAACTGGACATTCAGTCCCACTGGTGAGTGATTAGCAATATCCACAAGGGTTGCTCTTACCCCAGGGAAGTTTCCCAGCCTTCAGCTCACAGCCTCAGTCAAAGCCAATACTGATTTTTTTGCTGGAATAGTTGTGTTGCTAAAGAACTAATTTGTGTGGGAGGAACAGGTGAGGAGGAAAGGGAAGACAATTTTATACAAGTGCCCTTTTGTGCTTGGGCTGGCATTTTTTGAGGAGCTAGAACTGTCTTGGGTAGGGCTGTGTTAGAACAGTTAGATGAACTCTCTTGTGTCTAATCAAGACTCAGGAGTCTTCTACACCACACATATGTCCAAGGAAGACAAATGAGCCAGCACAGAGCCATATATTACTGTGGTAATTGCTTGCAGTAGGAGAGCAGATTCGTGGTTCCTTGGGCATCACTGTGCTGTCTCACAGACTCAGCATTACGGCAGAGGAGCAGCAGGCAGGGAGCCTGGCTTGTGCAGAGCTCTGCATAGGTCTTGGTGGATTGGACCCAGTGTGGTGGGAGGTCTGTGCCTTCCTACACGCACATCCCCAGTGCACTCTGAAACCATGCATTTTTGCAAAACACTTGGATGGAGGCTTCTCGCCTTATCTGCCCAAAGTTTGTTCCAAATTCTCAGTGAGAGGAGGAAGAGCAGAAGGAGAGTTGTTCAGATGCCAACAGTATAATAATGGAGTTGATACTTTGTTGTCAGATTGTCAAGTTGTCCTAGAATGGCTCCACTTGCTGCACTTGCCTTCGCCAAATTCCCCAAGGCACAGAGACTTGCTCTCTGCTTCCTAGGAAGTTTATATAGTTTCCTGTTAGCCTATGTAAAAGTAATGTAAATCAACATGAAAATGGGTGCCAGCCTCCTCCACTCACTAGCTCACAGAGTCATTGCGGAACACACAGCTCCAAAAGGGAAATACTTTCCTTCCGTAGGACAAACACCAGTCTCAGCCACATCATGGGGAATTCGGACATTCACTTAAGCAGGAAAGAGATCTGATGTCCATTGCAGATATACCACAAGTGTTCTTCATTAAAAGTTTCAAAATGTTAAAATATGCTAAATTTCAACATGTATTTTCTAAGGCATGGGCATGAAACAAAGTCCTGCGGAGCTGCCTGCTTGAGGAAGTCTTTAACCTAATGGACAGCTATAAAGATTTTTGCTTGTCTCTCTCTGTGCTTTTCATGGAAAATACCTCCTAAAATCTGAGTGCAGGGTATGGAAGGCAGACATAGAGACTTGTCTACAGCAGAACACCTCTGACCTTAAAAAGGAAGCCCCGAGCTAAAAGAGCGTGCAAGGCTGCTGCGGTGAGGTTAGGACAGCTCCACATGATCGACCTCATGCTGTGTGTGACACCCACAGTCAGCCCAGCACAACACTGAGGCAGTGTGTGGCACACACTAGTTCCAGAGCATCCTGCGGCTTCCCAAACCAAGGAGGAATCATGTGTTGCTTTGTGCTGAGAGCAGGTAAATGATAGTTTCTGATGCTGAATGCTCCTCTGGGGTAATGAGGTGGCACTTGGTGTAATCACAGCCCAGCAGAAGGGTGGGGGTAAGCATCATTTTTTCTCTCCTTTCTCCAAAGGGAATCAGAGGCTGCCAGGCTTGCAGCAGTGCATGTTGACATCCAGGACTATGACTCTGTTTACTTTGGGAGCAAAGCCCCAGAGGAGGACTCCTTCAGCCATATTTATGACATGGTTCTAGAGTTAGACCCTCCTCTCCCACAGGCTGCTGGCAACGTATTGGACCTTGGTGATCCCACCCAAGTTCAGCTGTAGAAAGGAATGATCTTTATTTCTCCAAGAAAGACAAATGGAGAGAGATGGTTTATGAGTTTGAGGCAAAAAGGGGAATAGACAGGAGTCCAACAACTTTCAAGGAGACTGGATGGTATGATGATAGTGGCATTAACTGGCATTATTAAAAAAAAAAAAAAAAAAAAAAAGGAAAAAGCAAGATGTTGAACCTCTGCAAATCTCTGATTTGTGGCAGATGAAAATCCCAGCATGTCCAGCACCAGCCGGAAGAGGACACTGGGATCTCATAACACTTGGGAGGAGCCTGAACACCTTACACAATCACTGGTGGAACCAAACAGCAAAAGAACGTCCTTTCTTCTGCATCCTCCCATTCTGATCAGAAATTATTAACAAACTAGCCAAGCAGCAGAAGTTGTTCATTTCTCAGAATAACACAGTATCAGTTAACACAGAGAATTCCACCAAGGGTGGGAGGTTTTTTTGACACAGTGCACCTACCAGCCTTTCAATGGGCTGTTTAATAGATACTGTTTACAAACACTGTTCCACACTATTTCTCCTCTGGCAAGGAGAATGCATCAGGAACCCAGACACCTCCCATAAACTGTAGCTCCACAACTGTACTGCAAGGACATAACTTCCCTTCACTTTTAAAAAGTGTTTTTGATGTTAACATATGAGTACATAACCTTTGGAATAAAACTGGGTGATTTTGTTTACTGAAACACAATTATGATAACAAACAGAGCTGCTTTGTTTTGTTTGCTTTTGTTTTTCAAAAAAATGTTGGTGGATTTGGATGAAAACTAGAATACATAACCAGAATTCTGGAGAGTTACACTTCTGTCCTTCCACTATATCAGCTCTGTCATTAGGAGAATTAAACACATCCTAAACTGTGTAGCAACACACAGCTGGCAATGTGTGTCGGAAGAGTGTAAGGAGATCCAGCAGTCAAGCCTGGGTCAGACCAATGCTCCCTCTATGCCAAAGCCTGTCTTAGATAGTGGCTGGGAGCATTTGAGTATGTGAATGCATATGGCACACACTTCTGGCTGCTTCCAACATGCTCTGTATTGACAGTCAAAGAGTCAAAAAGGTGGAGTTTGGGAGGAAGGACAAGGCTTTCCTCAGCCCTCTAGTCACAGCCCTGGATGGGGATGAGGAGAAGACTGAGCTTGTGTGAGGGAGCTGAGCAAAAATTTCACTTGCGTAACTTTTGATGAGATTAATTGATGAGTCCATGAGATTAAGGGGGTAATTCTTGGGTTGAACAGGAGACAAAGATTTGTTTGGCATTAGATGGCAGCACTGAGAACTGGCCTGAAGGTAAATTGCTGTCTGACCTGCTTGTCTTAAGGAGCAGTGTGTATGACAGAAATAAAAATTTATGGATTTTAGGTGTTACAACATCCGTGTAGTCGTCCAGCTTCAATGAGCGCAGTACAATCAATTTCTTGGTACATTTTCTCTGGCAAGGACTGTATGATGTTTAGCACAAGCTGTAGATAAATGTCACACAGATTTGTCCAAATTTCTGTAGTCTTGCTGTACACATGCTGAATACATCACAATGTTGCGGGCACAGCTATGTCAGATATGGTCCATGCGACCCTCCTCCACTGATGTCATCAGATTGCATGTGGCCAGTTAGGTTGTACCGCACAGTGCCATCACTGGGGCAAATAATATATTCAGCCAGAGGCCTGGGAAGAAAGAGGCTCTGCAAAGCATCTGAGAAAGCAGCAAGTTTGCAGCACCTTCTCTTCTACAGCACGAACCTTTTCTTGGTGAGTAGTGATCTGGAGGGATTTCTTTGTGTGTCATGATGATTTGAACCTCAGTAGCTCTCCTTGGACATGAGATACAATCAGCTAACAATAGAGCAGGATCAGAGGAATGTCCCAGACAACCCCTAGCTAATCTCTCCCTGTTTTAGGGACTCCACCCAAATGCCGTGGTCACAAGGGTTACAAGATATTTGGAGCCCAGCTCTCAAAGTGACAGTTACTGGTGACTTGTGTCTCTGAGTAGTTAAGAGTATGAGGAGTCCTTCCACTCCACTTATCCTTGCTCTCTTCTCCTGCTACCCAGATCTCTTGCTCAATCTGGGAGCATTGTGTTGATCTGTGATTACACAATGACACAGGACTTTCCTATATAGATCAAACAAATCTTTAGGTTTATAAGAAGTGCAATCAGAGCCCCGGAAATGTCTTGGCATGCTGGAGATTATCTTGATGCATATGTAGGGCTTGGGTCTGCAGATCCTTGAGGGTATTTCTTCTCATTTAAGAGGGGAAAAATGTAACATATCCTTGTGCAGCACCACCTGCACTGGGGCTTCTTAGTTATGGTTTTTGGTCTGGGAAATAAAAATATATCCAGAACCTTCAGGGAGCAAGAAAGGATCAGGAAAGCAAATATCTGTAGCATGACTGATGGGTCTGATGTTGATGCACTGCAAGGAAGGCCTTCCTCTGTGTAACTAGAGGTAGCACAGCAGCCTACTGACATCACGCCAAGCTCTCCCAGACCAATACAAGACAATATTGGAAGAAAATTCCTAGGCAGGGTTCTTTAAAGTTTTTTTTTTCTGCTGTGGTCCATTGGCTGCGGGTGTATGACTTGGTCTACCTTTCTTTAGACCTTACTCCCAGCAGCAACATACTGCTGCTAAACTAAAATGGAGAAAAAGTGGTTAACTGCAGAGTTACCCTCAGAGTGATATGATTACTTGGTTCCTGTTAGGTTTTGAACTCTACCTTTAGAACCAAAAATATCTCAATGCAAATACTGATGGTTTAGTTTTATAGTCATCAGTGGAGTGATCATAAATGAGCATTTAAAGGGTGTAGTTAATCTCACCCATGACTCAACCCCTCCAAGACGTGCCTGTCTGACTCCATTAATTCTAGTGGGCATGTAGACAGTCATCTAGGCTGTGGAGTCTGTAATTTTAATTTTTTAAATATAAGAAAAGACTCTTTTTTTTTTTTTTTCCAGTGGAGAGTTGATAAAAAAATGGAGAGGGGTGAGAGGAGAGGTATATAAAGAAAGCAATTTGTACTTATTTTTTGATTCTTCTTATTTTTTGCCGAGAATTTACTTAACCTAACACAGCCATAAGCAATTTTTCAGATTACTACTTATCAGATTATCACACTGATAGAGTCAGGCTTTATATCCATGACACAAGTAAGTGGCAAATTACCATATATAGTAATCAAAAATTACATGAAAAAACAATGGATGAGGTAAGTAGTTTTAAATCCTTTTAAAATTGGTATACCATGTTTATAAATTATGCAGATAGCTGTACATTCTTCATCTCATCTAAGTTTGTTCATTACTTTCAACTGCTCTTTATATTAGACAAGATATATTTTATTTTATGGCAGAAGGAGAAATGCTTCAGAAGTGCCTCTTTGACCTTTGTAAATCCCTTGCTTTCCAGTAGCAGAGTGTGACTGGGTCTAAGGAATTAAATATGAACCCTTGACTGGACACCTACCTGTATCTCTCCCTACTTCTTCCTCCTCTACAGCCCATAGTTCCCTGCAGACTCTCAGAACTGGAGCCACTGCCCTCCTGAGAGACCTGCTGCTCATAGGATGCGTCCTCATCCTGCCTTTATTCTGCTACATATTTTCTTTAACCTTGTCTAACTGCTACCCAGATAGTTCTTGCTCACTGACCAGGTTTTTGTGCTGAGGCTTCCTGCCAACACCACTTCAAGATCTCTGCCTCTGACACATCGCCTTCAGGGAATGACAATGGACCTGTACTATTTGAAGCTGCTTTTCTGGGGTCATATTTTACCTACATGCCCCTCTCCTCTTCGCATGCAAGTATGTAGTCTGTGAGCCATTCAAAATTCAGGACCTGCACTTAGCAGTCGGGCTGATGATTTTCTGCCTTAAAGTCTCATTTTCCCTAAGGCAGCAGTCTGCAGTCTGCAAAATATATTCAGATGACCCATGGCATGCAAAACAAATTACTCTGCCTCTTATTGTACAAGACACAATATCATAAGGATGAATCCAGTTAAGGTACTGAGACTAGAGCTTGGGGGAACTCAATTCAGACATAGGGAAAACACTTTATTATGTAAAAAGAAGATGGTGATGTGCTTCTTTTTTTTTTTTTTTAGTTTTATTTTATTAAGGCTGAAGTACTTTCAGACAGACCTTCACCCTCACTTGATATATAGGTCCCTTCAAGTACTCCTGGATCAAATAATAAACAATAGTCCTTCCTCAATAGCTTTTAGTCTGAAGAGTCAATGTACCTTACATTGAAAGGTACAATGAAAGAGGTCATGGTACGTTGAAAGAGGTCATGGGAGTTCACTCTTCATTTTCAGTGAAAGCTATTTAGAAAGTCTGATGTTAGATCCTTTCAGCTGATGCCTGGTTTAACTGAGTTCATTAAGAAACATTTAACCAACCCATTTGCACTGATAAATCGAATATCCCTCTTGCCAGGTTGTTGCAAAATATCAGATAGGTTGTGCAATGTATCTGCTTAGTTCTTATTTCTACTTTTTTTTTTTGCTTCCAGCGGCTATGTCATCTGAGCTATTGAATATTAACAGAATGTGCTGTACTGTACCTCATGTGGATCACTGTGCATCTGTGGCCTCAGCAGTACTGGGATCTTTACTTCAGTTAATAACTATTTGACAGTCACATAGGAAGAAGGCAGAGGTACACAGCCAGATTTTTTCAAAATTTACAATTTCTCATTGAAATTTCACACCTCTCAAGTGTTGATGTTCTCATAGTTGATGTTCTTCTCTTCCACTATTACAAATGAGCTTAAGCCAAAGGATAGGAGACATCTTTCGTGTTTATGAGAAAGAAAACATTGGGCACCATCTTTTCCAGTGGAGGTGATGTGTGCAGGAGAAGACAATGTCTGAGAGGAGGGGATGGGCCACATCTAACACTTAAGGAAGGCAGGGATGAGAGCTGCAGCAGAAGAGGCTTTACCTGAACCTTGTTCACCCAGTGGTTCCATGCATGAAACCTGTAGTGAGAGAGAACTGGAAGAGCTTGTTACATGCTTTAGCTGTTGGATGGGGAGAGACAATCAAGACCTGAAACTGAACAACTGCCACAGAAGAGAATGGTCCCTGGGGACTCTGAACCAACCACTATCAAACATTAAATGAAACTCCAATACAATGATTAGCTTAGAAAATCTCACTTCAGCATGAAGTACACATATGTTTTGTTTTAATTGAGTGAACTCTGGCTTTGGTTCATTGACAAGTTCATCTTTTATGTTGCCTGCCAAGCCATTGCTGCTTGTGTCCTGCCAGGAAAGCACTGTCTGTTCATCTGCTACCCAGGTACTGCTTGTGAGTTCATGCAAGTTCTTGTTCCTCGTGAGATGCAGTTCATGAATGGTGTCAGTTCACAATTTGCTGCCAGAACATTTCATAACTGGCTTCCACTGTGATGAGTAGGAAAGACATCCCAGAAACTCCCTCTTGACCCTGCAAATTCTCCTTTTTCCTGTGTCACCATATGGCTGATGTAGGTCCTCATGCAGGGAATGACTTGGGCTCTTTGGCCAAGACAACCACTGGTCCTCCCTGTCTCATCTGTCTCTGTCCTTATAGCCCACAGCCCCACTACATACTCACTAGTTTGGCACTGACTTCTACACAGAAAGGTCCCTCCCAGGCAGTGCCCTCCACCCTGCCCTGGGCTCTCTGCACACTCTCTTTGTCTTGTAGTATGTTAAACACACTTCCCTCACTTTCTTCAGTTTTTTGACACAGTCCTTGTTTCTCAAGTTATTCTACATTTCCTCAGTTACTATTTAGAGTAGGGAAACATGATTTACACTTTTACTGCACTTGCTGTATTTTGGCGTGGTTAGGAGAAAAGCTGACTGACAGATACAAATATCTGTAAATTTGAAGTTAAAATTCTGTTGGTTTCTGGAATTTTCTCCATTCAAAAACTGAAGCCTCCCAAATGGTAAGAAAACATGTAAATCCATCTGTGGGAACTTGCCTGGAAGGCCAGGATGATGAGCAGAATAGCCAAGAGCGTGTTCTCCCGCAGACACTGCTGTTGTATCGCACTAGGGGTTTCTTGCATAATATGGAGGAAATTGCTATAGCCTGACTTTCTACACAGTCAACAGGGACATGGTGTCACCACAGTGAAGAATCCTCTTCCACCACATCCTCCTGCTGGAACGGTTCAGTGCTGGCTGTGCCACTGTGGTGGAGGTCACATCTTAGGGCTGTTCTGTTTCTTTGTTTTCCTCCTTTAACTTCCCAAACCTCTCTGCTACCTCTGTGCTTCTGTCTCTGTCAGGATTGAAAGGCATAGTGAAGGCATACATTATAACACATAGCATGAGCATCAGTTACTTTTTTCTTCATTTTTTAAATTCATTATTTCTCATCTGTTGTTTTCCTTATCACTGTAGTTACTTGATATCACAAAGTGTAAAAAAAGGTTTTGTTACTTGATGATTGACAAATTTTTCTCGAATTTTAAATGGTCAATTTTTCCATCATAATTTTTCTTTATGATATGCACTGTTTTCAGAACATACATGCTATCAACAAATTACATGTTTCCATGATCTTTTTCAATAATGATAAATAATTTTTTAAAGTTGCTGAATGCCTCTAGTTGCCCTAGCCTGAGTTTCAGCAGGCCTGGGTTCAGGTCCCATTTGTACTGCAAATTCCCTGCTCAGTGATTGAAAAGGCAGGGTGGGCACTCTGCCTCATGATGACTGTGTTATAGCTGGGGACAGTTGATAAAATTGCCCCTTCACTTCTTCGTGTCACAGGGCATGGACCTTTTGGATGACATGCTGCACACCATAGTGGTTCTGCAGCTGGTTCAGGAGGAGCTCCATTGCCCATGCAGGCAGCTGGGAGCAGCAATCTCAGGAGCTCTGCTAAGCTGAGACATCTTATTTGAAATTTGGCAGCCTTCACTTCTGTGCCTCTCTTTTCCGTGTATAGCACTGGGACCGACTTTTCCCCATTTCCTGACTTTTTTTCTGACTGGTCTAGAGCTAAGCATCTTGGCTTTATTCAAAGATGATGGGTTATAGAAGCAACATAGTGATTTACTGTTGGTGGAGTCACAGTACAGGTCATGAGAAGGCTGTTATCAGCTTGATTTCCTTGCAGTTTTGGAGACTGAACAAGCAATTCACTGTGTATTGCACATGACTAATGAACTTCATTGACTTCATCCTTTTTCAGCTGAGTTATGTTTTGGGTCTGGTGAGTTCATACACAAATATTTAACCAAGCTTTTTGAACTGGCTGTTCAAATGTCATTTGTGTGATCTGAAAACTAATGATGTGGTTTGTATCTTATCTCTAGTACTATCTGTGTAGCATGTTACAAATATGCGTGTTACACAAATTGTTGAATGCTGAAGTTATGCCTGAACCTTAACACCTGCTGATCACAGCAGATTCTTTGTCAAATTGCTGCCAGAAATAAGGCACAGGTTGATATTATGATTTTCTAGGAGGGGCTGAGGAAAGTCCTATCTGAAAGTAGTAAGAGTTTAGGAGCTGAGATGTTGTTATTCACAACAGAACAGGCAAAATTATTTCCACAGTCTATTCTGCTAACGTGCTCAACAAAAAAGTTCAGTGAAATGTCATGTTATAACATAAGGACATAGGAGCCTGAGGATGGATCGTGACAATAGTAATAAAAATTAGTTCCCAAGGAACAGAATACAAGCATGGCAACTACAGAGGAATATGTTTTCAGACTGCTCCAGTATCCAATGGTTCCTGAGCCGTCTGGAAGGACTAGTCCATTTAACTAGTCTTTTTGATTTTTAGGTCATCCTAAATGCCTTATTCTAAGGCTTTTCAAAGTCTACTCCATCCTTTTGGAATTGCAGCTTCACACAGAATTCCAGCTAAAAGTCCACCATAGGCTTGTATGGTGGTATAAGAGCTCTTTTTGTCCTCTATTCCTTTTTTAATAATGCCTAATACTTGATTTGCTTTTTTGGGCATTCTACTTGGCATAGAGCCCCCTTAATATCCAGCCTACAATGGAGGAAAACAAAATGAATAGAAACTCTGGTGTGGTCTCCTCTTCCATGACCTCGGTCTGCCAAAAACCCAAAGAGTACGGGACATTTTCTAGGGGTGCTATCAGTTTTCTAGGCTTCATCAGTTGCAGAGCCTCTTGCATTGTCTGTCGCAGGGCTGCCCCTCACAGCAGCAGGAAGGCAGGGGCTACCACATCTCACTTCTTTTGCACATCTTGTTTCTCCCAAGCACCTCCCAGCATCCTCCTAGCAAAGAGAAAGGGTAGAAAGGCTTTGTCCTTGTAAAGGCTAAGGAAAGATGGGAAATTTGACCTATCTAAAGAGATGCTAATATTGCTGATAGTTTTGCACTTTGATCTACAGTTTTCATGAAATGAGGAAGGCCTTTCCCCAACAAAGCCTGTTGAAGCCAGCCAGTGATCATCTAGTCCAACTGCCTGACCACTTCAAACCTGAACTTAAGTTAGAGCATGTTATTAAGGGTATTGATGCTAAAAATTTGATTGCACATCCTTGCCTCTCAACTTACCATACAACATCCCATGGCCTGGCGGTCAAGGGTGAAGCTGTCCTTTTCAGAAACTGGATCTCATTTCAGTTTGTTTGTGGTATGCATGTAATTATGTAAGGGTCATCCTATGTAAAGCTGTTCTTAGAACCTTTGATACCCATCACAGTCCCCAGTGCATGATTAGCCAGAAGGTATATATTCTGATGTTGTAAATGTTTCTAGCGAAATAAATGTTGAAAATCGTTACTTTTATTTGTATCTGGAAGGCAGGGAGTAGACACCAGTTAATAGACTGCATCCAGCTTTCCACTGTGGAAACTCTGTATCCCTCTGCAGCAGGATGGGGGAGGGACTTGAAAGCGTAAAAGTGTGAAAAACTGGATCAAAATAGAGACAGTTAACGAAAGAGAAGGGGAAAAAAAACCCCACAAGTGATGCAAAGATTCACCACCTCCCACCAGAAGACTGATTAGATAAATAATAAAAACGCCATGTCCATATGTGTGAGTGATACTGTGAGCAAAGCCCTGCATGTTCATGAAGTGCATTAGGCTTCACAGCAGTTGTTCACCCTCAGGGCTGCCTATAGAGGAACACAAGACACCTTATCAACAAAAGTAAAGGAAGAGAAAATGAAACAACTTCATTTTTTTCTTGATGACAATAAAACTGACTGTTCTCAGTGATATAGTCATCCCTCCAGACACAGCCTAGAAGGCTCCTTTCAATTTCACTAATCTGCCCACTTCTGTTTTTAAATACCCTTGGTGTGCCATATTCAGAGCAATGCTCATTGGACCAGAATTTGTTGCTGATAAAAAATATCATTAGGAGAATGAGATATGTGCAGAGAATAAGTCACCTGTCTTAAAACAGATCCCTAGCCCTCAGACAGGTAAATCTGTATGTCTCCTGAAGCTTCATTTGGAGTTGAGTACTCAAAAACCGATTGAACCAATGTGGACTCAAGTTCCAAGCCAATGAGTTGGTGCAGGAAAGAAAATGCCTTTCACAGCACATTACCATTACCTGAGAGACAAATAAGAGACTTAGATATGTAAAAAAGAATATCTGTATATAGGATATATAAGAATATATGAGAATACACAAGGATATACCAGTTTTCAACACTTCTTTCCAGTGTCACACCACCTAAAGGGTCAGTATCATTTTGGCTAGGTGTCTCAAAAGTTGTAATAGGATGGGCTAAGTGTTGGTGGGTGGCAGAGACTGTTTCACTGGCTCAGAGGAACTGAAATTGTCCCTGATGTTGCTGTTTGGGTAGGATCTGTCTCATCTGACATTATTTGTCTGAAAGTCTGGATGAGCTCCCTCTCTAGTGTGTGGAGAGAAATAGGCACTGCCAGGGGATGCTGACACCCATTTGATGCTCACCTGATATCGATAGGTGCAGGGCAGAGACCTGGGTGTCTGAGCTGAAGAGCAGGAGAGTGGTCAGAGTGTGACCAGATCCCATGGGTTGATGGGGAAAAGCTCTTCTGTGGGGCAAGACCCATCAAAGGAGCATAGAAATGGGGACTTCTCAGCTCTGCTGGGGATCTGGGGCTGTAAAACAAACAGCTTCTCAGCAACAGGGAGAGGAGAAAAAAAGAAAGGGGAAAAAAAAAAAAAAAAAAGGAAAAAGAAAAGCAAGCTGTTTCAAATAGAACTGTCCAGGGAGATTTTGCTGCAGAGCAACTCCATTTGGCTCACTCCATTTTTCTTGCCAGCTTTATCCACTGCATTGTCTTTGAGCACCAGTTTCATAGTTGGAAAATATCTGACCTTTGTTAATCAGAGATGAACATGAAAATAATATGTCCTTTGGCACTGGTTCTCATTCAGAGTGAGTTTAAGGGTAATTTAATGTCTTTTTTTTAGTACACAAAGATTTCCTTCAGTGACTAAACTAATTGGTTTTCATCCCAGGAATGTTCCCATTCCCTTCCTTAAGCTGCAGTTGTTACCAGCATCTGTTCTCTACATCCCGTGTCCTCTTCCTTCTTTATTTGTTTCACTACTCAGACTTCACTGGATTTGAATTAACTTTGCTATAGGACTATTATTAGGACTATTACATGACTCACAAAAGTCAAGTTTAGTAACATTCATTAACCTTAATAACCAAGGAGTAATTCATGCTCTTGACACTTAAGCAGTGTCAGAAAATAAGTATAATTTTGCACCTACTAAGCTCCTTTGTGTTACCTTGTACATCTACTTACTTCACTGGTTTACTGCACTACAGATTTCCTGAAACCTGAGCTAGGCTATTTAGTAATTATGTGTCTAGTTTAGGAAAGGTGTATCTGTTATTCAGACTCCTTCCCATACTTAGTTTTAAGAAGACATCATCCACCCATGCTGGCCTGGCTAGCAGCAAGCCTGAATGCCTAGCCCCTTCCACATCTTATTGTACAGTGATGTTTCCTCCAAGCTTCCCCGGCTTGCTCTAGTCATCTTGCTATAGCTACAGTGTTTGAATGTGCGCCAGGAGACGACCAATGACTCCTTACATAAAGGCACATAAAAAGGAAATATACAGCCTAATGCCATGCTTTGCACTTGGGGCTGAGTGGAAAGTGGGGAAATGGCAGGGGAGGCACACTAGATGCCAGGTGCTGTAGGAGTCTCCATACAGTGTTTACACTTGATTGATAGCACTTTACAGACACTATGTGTGATGTACAGATAAGATTTGGCAACAGAGTCCTGGGGTCAGCTCTTCAGCCTTGGGTGACTGAATCACCGTTGTGCTCTACTGCTCTGTCAGAAAATGCACACAGTTCTCTCCCTGTTTATAGGGTTTTGTATTCCTGTAGGGAAAAAGTAATAGGAAGCGTAATATTGAAGTAAAGATTTTACATTTTATTGAATACTCAACATTAATTAAACCCATCATTCTAATGAGCTCTGTTCAGGGTGCCTTTACCTTTCATGAATCTTCACACCTATAGGTCTTCAACTAGTTTCTAGAAACTTCATGAAATGAAGGAGGCTGCAGGTTGCTGCAGGGATCTGTGGTTTGGGGAGAGCCTGTGACCATGCAAATGCTGTAGACAGCATGGTTTGTCTGGTTAAAACATCTGATTAGGACAAGCTGAGTATATTAGTATATTCCTTAAAAGCTGTCTGTGTAACCTGGTGTGGTGGGTTTAGCCTGGCCAGTAGCCAAACACCAAGCAGCCACTTGCTCACCCTCCCAGATGGGATGGGGAAGAGAATCAGAAGCCGAAAAGTGAGAAAATTCATGGGTTGAGATTAAAACAATTTAATAATTGAAATAAAAATGAAAGATAATAGCAACAATGGAATATTCAAATGAGTGATTCACAGTGCAATTGCTCACCACTTGCCGACCAATGCCCAGCCTGTTCCCAACTAGTGATCCCAGAGCAGAGGCAAAAAACCACAATCCAAAACCGCAATTCTGGAACGGAGAGCCTGAGCGATCCAAGAGAATCTCCCAGCTTTCCGGTTAACCATCATTAATATACTGAACATGATGTGATATGATATGGAATATCCCATTGGCATATCCAAATGCCAGTTTGGGTTTGCTAGTTACTATGCTTCCCCCTCCAGCCCTTTGCACCTGCAGACTAGTAAAACACATGGAGGTTGGAAATGTCCTTCATCTTCCAGTAACAACTAGAAACATCAGCACTTTATCAACATTCTTCTCTTAACAATTCCCATACTGAAACCAAAGCACCGCATTATGCTAGCTACTAAGAAGAAAATTAGCAATTAGCTCTATCCTAGTGAAACCAGGACACCTGGCTACAATTTCATAATTGCATTACAGAAATTGAGATGAAATGCTTAGGAGGAACTTGGAGTGATGCCCTTTTTCAACCACAACACCTCCCTCCACTGTGCTCAGAGTGGCTGGCAGATGTCAACCTCTGCATAAGGGCAAATAGCTAGAGTTTAGGCATATACGTAGCAGATAGGCTCCAAATATTTCTGTATTTTGAGTTTGTTTGACAGCATTAGAACGTTATTTCCTACATAAATGATTACTCAAAGGAAAACAAGCTGGAGACATAAAAGTTAGTATGCAAACAAGGAGTTCATCCCTAGTTTGTTCATTCTTATCTTCAGCAGATTAATAAGTAATCTCATATCTCAGCAGGACACTATTGGCTAGTTTAATCTACCTGCTTTGGTATCACAGCATATAAATTAGCATGGATTTACAGGTCCAACATCAAGCTCTTCTGACACTTGACTTCTCTTCTTCAGCCCATCATGGAGCTCCTGGGAATGACCACTATTTTCTTGCTGGTCTGCATCTCATGCCTTCTTCTCTTTGCCACATGGAGAAGCATGTCGCAAAAAGAGAAGCAGCCTCCTGGTCCCATCGCGCTCCCCATTATTGGAAACATAATCCAGCTGAACCCACAGAACTTGCCTGAAAGCTTGAAAGAGGTAAGAGACTGAATCCTTCTTTTGTATGTTTTCTCTATTGCATATAAAACAAAGTCCAGTCCAGACTGCCTCAGCATAATTCACAAGCTTTATTTACATTGACCAAATGTCAGACTCAAACAGACACAAAAGATTTCCCAGACATACATGCTTCTGAAGCATATATATTGCAACAATCTATATATCTAAGTCTCTGTATTGCAAGTCTAAGTCTATATATTTGCAATAATCATACTAACGATGAGTCCTGTGCTGACCTCACAGCAGTACTGCAATTTGCAGTGGATCTGAAATCAAGGCACCGATGCTATTGCAATATTCACCATGTTCCTCCTGTGCCCAACTCCTCACCACTCTGGCAATATGGCTTGGCCCTTTTTTGGGGAGGACCCTGCTCCATTTTGCTACCTCTGCTCCCTAGCAGATAGGTGGGATCTCCTGGGAGTGGAAGTAGCAAGTGATGCAGTTGAAGTAAAAATGTTTCAACTGTGCTGTCTGTTCCCTCCCCTGGCTGATGTCATGCATTTGTCAAACAAATCCTATATGTTGCAAGGTCTGGTTGGGGATAGGCGGAAGGAGTTCAGCGGGAGTGCCTGGTCCTTAAGGGATTGTGATGGGAGGGTGGCAGATGGACGGGAAGGCAGGGTGTCACTGGATTCCTCAGGGCAAAATTGTGGTGACGGCTGACATCACCATGTGTATCATTGGACACACACATACCCATATGAGCTCCTTTTTGCCTTGGTACTTGTCAACATTGAGAATCAGGAGCACTCTCGGGCATTGTACTTTGTTTCAGAGCACTAGGTGATTCAGTTTCCCAACATAAAACCCCTGGGACTACAGCTAGTTTACTTTTGCAAAGAACTACTTTATTTTCTGGGATTTGGGCTTGACACCTCACAATTTCCATTCACATCCCCTATTTCTTGCACAATTTCCTCTCCCTCTGGCTATAATTCTTAGTTGAAAGATCCCTGCACTGCTGATAATCAATGCCACATCTCAGCAATGCAGGGTCAATGCCACACCACCCCTCAGACCCTTTCACTACAACCTTCACATGATTAACATTCAGATGTGGTGTTCTTTGTGTTCCTCTTTCCTACAGCTCAGCAAGAAGTATGGTCCTGTCTTCACAATACATTTAGGCCCAAAAAAGGTTGTGGTGCTGTATGGCTATGATGCTGTGAAAGAAGCTCTGATTGATCAGGCAGATGACTTCAGTGGAAGAGGCAACCTACCATTGCTTAAAAAACTCTTCCAAGGCACAGGTATGTCCCTGGTAATATTAGCATACAAAGTTGATGCTTTCAGGGCTTCAGGAACACAGCTGAGAGGGAAGTGCAGGAGAGAATGGTGAATTTCATTTACTATTTTCATGCATACAATTTAGCAATAAAAGACTGAAAGCCCAACTTGTCACTTGGACCGTTGAGTAAATTGGGCCCTTAGAGAGAACTGTCTAAAGTCCCAGGGTAGCTTCACCAACTGCCTTTCTATTTTGATAGGGACCAATTAAGCAATCTGGACATCC
>NW_010303105.1:0-3728 GCF_000700745.2 Antrostomus carolinensis
AAAAAAGATTACAGTGAGTACATTAGCATGAGTACATTAGTGAGCAAATGGGAAAAATAACTGTGTTCATTAAAAAAGAAAAATCCTTAACTCGGAGCCGCTGTTGTGTTTCATAAGGGAATTATGTAGTTAGTGACTCTTGTTTTGAAATTGTTTTTTCTCTGGTAATGGATTGTTATGGTAACATCAATCAGCAAGTACATTTATATTTCTTCCACCCTGTACAGCAAGAGAAAGGGGATGAGAACATGAAGGAAGAGTACACATTTCTGAGACACTGTCATTTATCTTACCAAGAGCCCCACAATGAAACCAGCATGAATTATTTTAGCAATGCAGCTTCATATTTCTGATGTACCAAGGGAAGTGGTTGTGTGAGTGTATTTTTTGAACTGCCACGGGGCATAACTTTTGTCTCCTTTGCTGAGGACAATGAGCTGTCGGCAAGTCTGATGCTCAGAGTGGATGAGGTTATTGGACTGGTACTTAGAGAAATAATTGTGGAGTAATTAGGGTTGTCACCACTTGAGTCAAAATAGGTGTTTATTTTAAGGAGCTGTGGTTTTGCATAGTCTTAAGCTTTGGATTAAACAGGTTCTGTGTTGAAAAGCTTTTGGCTGAGGCAGTCCATGGCATGCTCACATGATGGGCTGAGGCAAGGGAGCTGGGGGAACCCCAGGATTGAAACAGCAACAAGTGGGTTGCCAGAAGAGTTCATCCAACCCTCAGCCTCTTCCCACATGTTTGGGGACCTCCTGGAAAGCTGGTTGCAGGGACTTTTCTATTAGAGGTTGAACGAGTTGTTCTTGCACGTTGGATCCAGCCCACAAACTTTAAAACCATCACGTTTTATAGCCTTTATATGAATGTTTATTTTATTGTTAGCACATTTATATCTGTTCTAAATATCAAGCTTTGTAGCAAATCAAATACACATACGCTAGTACCTTTCTGAAACTCAACAGAGAGAGAACATCTTTTCTAAAAGGCTGTCAGTCGTAGTTGTGATTTGGTGAATAGTGAAGATCTCCTGGATTTGTAGAGGAAGGCTGGCTGTTGATTATTCAGAGGAGTAAATTATTCAGAACAGACCGTTTTCATTTGGACACGTGATAACAGGGGAGTATACAAATTCACTGATGTGTAATGAATTGACATTAATATTTCATATGTTTCAACAGAAGCAAAGAAATACCCTGTAGAAAAGGTACCTTTCCCAGAATTCAAAGTCTCTCTGATTCTTCTCAGTGTCTCTGGACTGGATTTAGATCTCTGCCCAGCAGAAGGCCAGGCAGTCTCGTGAAGTATCTGCTCCTTCTGCTTCATTAAGTAACCTTGCTTGCTGCTTGCCATCTCTGAATTTTAACCAGTCAGTTCTTTCAGGATGGAGAGAATATATGTGTAAGAGCTAATATGGCTAGAAATGGGGAATTTGATGTGACTGGTTCATAAATGTCAGTAGACTGAGTTTCCATTGATGATGTCAAATTTCATGTTTTCTGATGGAAGAGAGATGTTTCTGGGTTTGAGGCTCCATTACAACTTGCATGAATTAATTCTTACTGTCCTTGGCATTACTGATAATAGAATAAAATGAGCCCTTTCCTCTAAGTGCTCTTAAAAAACATTTCTAATGATAAACATTAAGAAATACTGGTGCTTCAAACTTTGGGAAGTTTGGTTCAGGATCTGTAACTTGCGGTTTGAACTATTCTTCTTCAGTGAAGGTTTTACAGCAACATGTAAAGTTTGGTTTATGCTGGTGGTGTAGTCTTTATACATCCTGGTTAAAGGCAGATGAACGTGCCAGCCATGAAGTACTCTGCTTTGAAAGGCCTTTTTCTTTAACAATATGACTAAAAATAAAATTCTAAAGCACTTGCACTTTAGACTGCATTTACCTTCATCTGTCCGTGATATTCAGCACTCATCGCTGCCAGTCCATTCTTCCCTTTTGAACAGCCCATCTTTTCTTTTGCACAATGGTTTTATCCTCCTATCTCTCTGTACCTTGCTGGGTTTCTCTTAAAACATCTATAGCTCCCTGCCCTTCTTCTTTATGTCCTTTTTCATCTTGTTCTCTCTCTCTCTGAGCATTGCTGTAAAGCTCTTTTGGCATGAAATTTCAACCGGATGCGAATCTGCCGGGAGGGACAGCGGAGTGAGCTGGAGAGTCGCCCTTCTCGTGCCCTTCCTGCCCTGCTGCATCAACGCCGCTCCATATGGTGAACGGTCGCTGCTGTGCAATGTTAGGTCGCCTGCAGATTTCGGTCACAGATTTAGATCTGACCTTGTCATTAATAGAAAAGAAATGCATTGGTTTTGCACTGTGGCTTGGCATTAAGATATATTTAAACTTGTTTTATGGACTTTGCCACGTTGTTTTCATTATGAGATGTCCCTCTCCCTTGGGGCTGTGTTCTTCTGACTGGTATTCTGGGCTGATTTGCCAGTAAGTTTTACTTTCTTGCAGCATTATATATTTTACAATTCAATATCTGAGACTGATCAAATGTTATAGATTAGACTGAGTATTTACTCTCAGCTTCTATGCTTGGAACTTCTGTACAGAGTGTGTGTTTTCACCTGCATTTCTTTTCAGTGTTTAAGATACTGGTAGTCCATGTAATAGCACTGGTATTGGAGTTTTATGGGATGTTAAGGACAAGGAGGAATGGGTGTAAGCTGGAACACAGGAGGTTCCGCTTAAACTTGAGAAAAAACTACTTTCCAGTGAGGGTGCCAGAGCCCTGGGACAGGCTGCCCAGGGAGGGTGTGGAGTCTCCTTCTCTGGAGACATTCAAGACCCGCCTGGACGCCTTCCTGTGTGATCTCATTTAGGTTCCTGCTCTGGCAGGGGGGTTGGACTGGATGATCTTTCGAGGTCCCTTCCAATCCCCAACATTCTGTGATTCTGTGATTAAGCATGTTTTATGAGCAAAGAGTATTTTCTCTCATAATTTAACATAAAATCTGGGGTTCCACTGCAGGATTCTTCCTAGAAAGACCTGAGGAAATCACATTGGGTTTATGAATCAGAGCATTGTATATCTCTTCTCTTTACTTTTTTAAAACACCTACCAGAGGTATCATAAAACTTAGTTAATGGTATATGGTGGTAGGTAAATACTACTATATAGCAAATACTAAAAGCCACAATGTAAGTTATGTAATTATGATAATTTATTTAAAGGGCAAAGAGCAGGCTCTCATTCCATATCATTTTTCTAAAGTATGAATCACCAGGGATGTATATTTTCATATAAAACAAACATCTTCCTTTAAGGAACAGGCAAGCATGAGTAAGTCTTTTGATAAACTGAAAAGTGTAGTATTTCCTAGTTCTGCCTACATTTTGATTGCCATTTTAAACTCTCACCAGTAAGATAAATACTTTCTGATGAAAGGACTTGCTAGATGAAGTGAACTTTTGCCAATGCAAGAATTTACCTGATACTGAAAAAGTAAGAACTCAGGATTTACCTGAGCACGTGCTCTCTGCTTACATCTGGGTCCAGACCCTGATAATTCAGAGAAAATAATAATAATGCAGGTAACAATTCAGATAATTCAGATGCAGAAGGAATTAATAATGAACCTAGACAGTTGTCACATGCTATATGTGGGAGGTAAAATGCTACCATGATTTTGCATGTCTGAAGTTCTGAAATTTCATCAACTTCTAGTTTTTATGACTAGGAAGATTTTAATTCTTTGACGTTCTGGGA
>NW_010303105.1:3757-21369 GCF_000700745.2 Antrostomus carolinensis
GGGAGATCAGAATTGTTTCTGACTTGTTATTTATGTCCATCCTACACAAATTGAGGTTGAAATTTGTATCAGCTGCGCTATAAACAAATGATAAGCTGCGTTCACACACGTTGACAAATATTAAAATTAAATGTGCTTTCACAGTGTAATAAAAAAACCCTTAGGATTTAGCTTCTATAAATCTCCTTACCTTGCTAGGATTACAGACTGAATGCCACTGAGGATCTGTTGGTGTTTTGCACATTTTTGTAAGCACGGGTCTCTTGGTTTCCCTAGGCTGCCGTTATCTCCAGCGGTAGCTTTCACCGATGAAGAAAGGTCAGGTGAAGGGAACGTCATGAGTAAACTCATGCTATAGGGAGGAAGGATTATGGCTGTGCTTGCTTTTGCTCTGCATGACTCCAGGTCAGGCTACTTCAGAGCTATCACTGAAAATAACTTCAGATAATGGACTTCCAGTCCTTTTTATGTAGGATGTATTCTGAAAAGACACACTGCCTTTTGTAGGATATTGGTACAGGCAAAGAGATGCTTGGGGAGATGAGAAGCAGTTTTAGGTACCCACACCAAAATAAGGGCAGCCTGGCCTGCAAAGAGGAAGGAAAAACAACCACCAAACTGTTTTTCCTTTCCATCCTTAATCCATTTTAATCTTTGTAGTTATGAACATTATTGGAACTATTGTTCCGGTCAAAAATGGGAAGGCACAAGCATTTAGAAGCCCAATCAATCAACTGAACCACAATGGGCTTAATACTTTTATGTGATTAAAAAATATAAAACCTGGTAAGTAGAAGTTAGTGGAAAAAAATCACCTTTGTGGTCAAGCTGAATGTAATCACTTGAGCTTTTGTTCACCTTGGAAATTTATGAGCTGGAGGGAACAGTTACATAAGGCAGTACAGTGCAAAAGCAAATAAAAACCAGAGAGGGCAACAGGTCACTCAGCACAGAGAAAACTGGAACACAGTTGACTGACTTAACTTGGTTATTTCCTTAATCCTCTGCGTGGCACTCTCAGGAGTCCTTTGCTTTGACAGTTCAATTTTTGTCACCTTCTCCTGTGAAAGCAAAGTGAAATTTGGGGGACGAGAAGAGAACTTTGTGATTTGTGGCTGTTGGATTTTTCAAGTATAATACGGTACAGAGATAAGAGCATTAAATTGATGTATTAGTTAAATGACTGTCTGACCTGAACTGTCACTTTTCCACAGTATATATTTGACTATATTTTGATGACTACCTCATCTGTTCATCTTATATGAGGAAAGGATATTCTACAACTAGTGGTATTAACAGTCTCCATCCTTGTTTCTTTGTGCCTTGTATACACACATACGGGCACGCATGAGCACGCACACACACACGCATATATTCCTTGTCAGCTGTTTTTCCTCTGGAACTGGATTTGCTGAAGTAGTTCAGTAGAACAATTCAAGTGAGACACAAATATTTTTGTTAGTAGCCAAGCTCAGGGCACTATGGGGAGAATTCTGGATTAATTGAAAGCAAGCTGTGAGAAAATTAGATGCTCTTGTAACAATGCATATTTACTGCCTTTCATCCACCTAAATTCAGCTTCAGTCCTTGACCTGTGGAATTTTTTTCTTTCTCAGAATGTATATCGAGGTCTTGGTCATTATGACAGGGAACTTGCCTTCTGTTACATGTCTCATGCAATCAACAAATATTTTGCAATCTAACATCAACTTAGCATTCTCATGCAGCCATGAAACGTTGCGTAGCTTTGATCTCTTGCAGCCTTGGGATGCAGACTTCAGTGAAGGTGGGACAGGGGCAGCTGGGTTCAACAGACCTGTGTGTTGAAAATTGTCTCCAACAAATGCATTTCATCACTCAGTTACAACTTTTTCTGGAATTGGTGCTACACATTTATGAGTTAGTCAGAAGGATTTGTTCTTCCTTCTTCTTCTTATCATCCCTATGTTATCCCTGTCTGCTTGTGGCTTTTCTGCAAGTCCTCACTCTATTTCTTTACCCGCTCCCTTTTTTGGTTGGATTCGATGATCTCAGACGTCTTTTCCAACCAAAACCATTCTATGACTGTGAATTGGAAAGGGTAGATTAAAAAATGCTGCTATTTCTCACTGTACTTATACCAAGCCTGGGGCAGGAGGCAGAGGGAGCCACGCTTGGCCAGTGTCATCAATTAAAAAAATAATGCTTATTAAAAAGCAACTTTACAATTAAAAAATTAATGCTTGTTAAAAAGCAACTTTACAACGCAAAGATTGGGTCTCTTGGCTGCTGTGTTGCCAACTGTCGAGGACCCAGAGAGAGCATGTGCTGGAGTGAGGCCTCCTAGGAGTAAATATATAGGAGTTAGTGATTTCTTTTGACACTGCTCACCTTTTGTAAAACCAGCAGCATATAGGTTGGGTGTGAAAGTGAACGTGTTCTGTTTTGTGAAATAATTTCTCTCATGATAAATCCCAGAATAAATATATTTTATGAAATATATTTACCCAGGACACACCTTCAAGGAAGGGGAACGTGGTTGAAGGACCAAAAATTGTAATTTCCACTAGCCTCTTTTTAACAAAAGTAAAAAGTTTTGCTTGATTATTAAAAAAAAAAAAAAAAAGAAAAAAAGTAAAAGTGGAATTTCTTTGCTGAAGGGTCTGTGTACAGCAAATCAAAGTGGCTAGCCTCTTCCACTCTCTGTTCCAGTATTGCTGGCCAGCTGCATTCTTCAGAGAACTTGGATGTCAACATTAGCAAGTAGTTTGTTCTTAGAAAACTCGGGGGAAAAAAAAGGAGTTGTTATGAACATAAGTGCCCACTGCATTGGCTGACAAAGCATCTTGTTTTTGCAGGCCTAGCTTGGCCAAGTACATTGAAAATTGTTGTTTTGCCAGTTGGCCAGCCTTCCCACTCTTAACAATATGCCACGTTGCCGCTGAAAAGCACATTGGAGATCCTTCCAGCTTTGTCGTGGTCTCTCTTGAGATCCCTGAATGTTAGCATTCAGGGGTGTAAGTAAGAACAGGTTCTTTCCTAATTTATTTGAATTAGGAAGATCTGCTGCAGGAGAAGGTATCAGAAGATACAAAACTGGAAAGCTGGCACATAACTGGGGAGAAATGCTTGTAACTGACACCCTGCTTTGCTGCTTAATCTTTTGGATTCTCTTTATTCTGTCTTAAACACATATATATTTCTCTTTATAAAATGTGAACTCCAGCTTTGGCTGTGCAATAATTAATCCAACAAAAAAACCCAACACAATCCACAGTGGCAAATCAAAATCAATTTTTGACTTCAAACTTATTACCAAACTGTACCATTGAACTTGGCGTGTTTCTCTGCATGTATTAGTTTTTTGAGGGAAGAGTGAACCCGTGTCATTTCTTTTGAGCAGCTTGTATGTTATCTGCCAACAGCTTTGTTTTCTCACCTTTCTTCATGAATTTATTTCCCATGTTGTGAGCAATTCTATTAATATATTAGGCAGCAGAAGGCATGGGCAACAGGAGAATGCAATTTGTAGGCAGTTCTCAGTATAAGCTTTTTATTGAGGAAATATTTCTCATCTAATTTCTAGCAAGCTGTGGCTTTCCCTCCTTCTAGTGCTTCTACTCATATATCTTGTCCTAGTTAAAAATTAAAAAAAGATAAACATGCCTTTTTTTTTTCTCTCTTCCTTTTCTTCTTATCATTCCATTTACAAAATCTCTAACTGAGAGATTTGGCTGGTAGCTGCTGGAATTTGCTGGTGTACAAAACTGTCCTTGGCAATCGGTAGCTGAGGTTAATGCTGAGGTATTATGAGCTCCCTGCACAGAAATGTAGTTAATCAACATGGGAAATGCTTGGAATACTAGTGCCGTGTCTGTATAAAAGCAAACTGTCATTAAGATGCTGCTGTCACTTTATACTTTTAGCAGTGGCACAGAGGGACTTCTAGGTGCCAGCACAAAAAATTTTGGGAGATACTCGTGCCCCTTCCCAAGGGAGTGAATTAAGACAGAAGCACAGGATCCCAGACTGGTGGGGGTTGGAAGGGACCTCAGGAGATCATCTAGTCCAACCCCCATGCCAAAGCAGGTTCCCCTAGAACAGATTGCACAGGATGGCATCCAGGTGGGTTTGGAATCTCTCTGGAGAAGAAGACTCCACAACCTCTTTCTCCTCATCTTCAGATAGAACTTCCTGTGCTCCAGCTTGTGCCCACTGCCCCTTGTCCTGTCGCTGGGCACCACTGAAAAGAGTCTGGCCCCATCCTCTTGACACCCGCCCTTTAGATATTTATAAACATTGATCAGATCCCCTCTCAGTCTGCTCTTCTCCAGGCTAAACAGGCTCAGCTCTCTCAGTCCTTCATTGTAAGAAAGAATGTTCCAGCACCTTAATCATCTTTGTGGCCTTCACTGGACTCTCTCCAGCAGTTCCCTGTCTCTGTTGAACTGGGGAGCCCAGAACTGTTCACAATATTCCAGGTGTAGCCTCACCAGGGCAGAGTAGAGGGGGAACAGAACCTCCCTCAACCTGCTGGCCATACTAGACTGAAGGAAACAAGCCTGTCTTTGCCGATACCAGCTTGCACATTGTGTAGGTTTTCAGCAGATGATTGGTGGGAGTTTGCATCGAAGAAGTCCAAACATTTCATCTGCATTTGCAGGTTCACTTATCTCCGTATTAAATGGATTTGTTTTACAAGTGCAGCTTAGTACATTGGCCTTTGCTTCATCTTGTAACAGAGACCAAAAGGAAGGTGGTAAATAGAACTGCCATGGAAAAGCACGTGCGAGTCTTTGATGGTAGTTTTGGGTTACAGGTCTTTTTCTTTCAGTGATGTGGATTTAAAGAGTTCCTCACCTTTGCTACTTGTTCTCACCATTGTGCTACCCCGCTAGTTATGCATTTACAAAGCTGAAAGTGGCTGACTGAGCCCAAATTATTGGTTTTTTTGGTTCCCTCTCCACCCTTTATATTTTTTTCCCTGAATTATTTTTAGTCTGGATCAATTTGTTGAAAGGACAAGGGTGAGGGCAAAACTGAGCAAAAGAAATGGAGAACTCTGCCTTGCCATGAAAAAATGCTTATTTAAAGATATATGTTCAAAGGCTCACCCATTTTAAATACCAGCTAGTGGTCTCTTGGACAAGTAAAACAGCTTTCCTTGAGCGCTAAGGATAACCTCTCTGAATTGGCAGCTTTTCTTCAAAGAATGGAGGAGGAATAGAAAATGAGAGGCACGGCTGTTGGATGAGTTTGGTGTTGTAGACTTAATCTGGGGAAGTGTGGAAAAAGGTATCTGTTGTGGAAATGATCTAAAATGGTATCCGGAGGTGGGAACCTGCTAAGATTGCAAGAACAGAGGAATCTTGGTATTTTAGCAGCGTTAGGATTCTTTGTTTCTAGAATCTTTCTCAGCTATGGTTATTAATGAGAAACATAGAATCATAGAATGGTTTGGGTTGGAAGGGACCTTAAAGATCATCCAGTCCCAACCCCCCTGCCAGCAGCAGGGACCCCTTCCACTAGACCAGGTTGCTCAAAGCCTCATCCAGCCTGGCCACAAACACTTCCAGGGAGGAGCAGCCACAGCTTCTCTGGGCAACCTGGGCCAGTGTCTGAGCACCCTCACAGTGAAGAACTTCTTCCTAATATCTAATCTAAACCTCCCCTCTTTCATCTTAAACCCATTTCCCCTTGTTTTGTCATTAACTGCCCTTATGAAAAGTCCCTCCCCAGCTTTCTTGTAGCCCCTTCAGGTACTGGGAGGTGCTATAAGATCTTCCCTGAGCCTTCTCTTCTCCAGGCTGAACAGCCCCAACTCTTTCAGCCTGTCCTCATAGGAGAGGTGCTCCAGCCCTCATGATTGAAATACTTCTATTACTTGTCCAATTATTTTCTCCAGTGTTAGGTGGGAAATATGGCAAGCTGAACCACAGAGGTGGCTGTGTTGCCTGGAGTGATGCTAGAAGTATGGGAGCAGTGAGGAGTAGAGCTGAACGGCTGAACAGCGAGTCCTGACTTAGTCACAGCTTTAACAAATAAACTGGTTTGTTTGGATTTGTTTTTCATTCAATGGTTACAAGAAATTGATTGCTGTCAACAGTTTCATCATCAAAATTGTTTTCCCTGTTTCCTTGTGTGCCTCTGTTCTATTTTTTTTTTTCATTTTGGTTGTTTTGAGAATACTTACGAGGGATTGTAAGTGAAGCCAAAGTTTCCGTGCTTTTCTCTGAAAGGAGATGGTTGGGAGGAGATCACTGGCAGCGCTTTTGATTAAGACATCATTGTCCTAGTTACTGCTTTAACAGTTGAGGAAATGACTCCTATGAACATAATTCCAAGAGCAAGTCCTCATCATTTAGAAAGAGATTCTCATTTTAGCTTATAAAGGATACAAAACAACCCTTTGATTAAGAAACCTCTCTAAGCTGTAATTTTGCACAGACCTTGACACAAGTTGTTTTTTTTTTTCCTCTCCTCCTTTCACATTGTCAGTTGCAAAACTCCACAAAGATAATCAGACATGCAAATCTTCGGTATATTTTTAGTTCAACTCGTTGATGTATATTCATTAATATGTTAATAAGGCAAGGAAAGCATAATTTAAATTGCATATCCTTAATTTGGTTAATAAATGCTTGAAATGTAGTCCCACTTTTAAAATTAACCATACAAATGATGCCACTTTTTCAGGATTTTTTTCTCTTAAGTAACAAGGAGGGTATAAAGCTTCTTGGTTTAGTGAGAAAAATTAAGTTTCTAGTGCTTTTTACCCTGACCCTGCACAACCAAAGGACCTCTTGTGCTGAATTTTCATCCTCCTTCTATGCATCATCACATTCCTAATGATTTAATTGTAATAAATTGCACCAGTGGAGACCTAGTGAAGATTATGACCTTGTCATTTGAGTTCCCAAAATACTAGGTGCAGTTAGATAGGCGGATGTGAGATGGAAAGAACAAAAGTTTCCTTGTGTTTGAATATGGCTAAGCTCCACCAATGCAAATCAGGGACGTGCTTGCCCTATATTTAGTTTGCAGTGGCCTAACCAAATGAGATAGTTGCAAATTACTGCTGGAATTAGAATAAAGTCTCTTGACAGCTTCTGAACCTGGGTTGAACATGCAAAGCTGCTAGAATACCTATTTCTGTAAACCTCTGACGTGATATTTGAATGCTTACAGGCAATAAGCTTTTAAAGTTAATTGATTCCATTTCTGTTGAATTGCTCTCAAAAGTGGAGCTGTGCTTTAAGAAGTATTAAAAAAAAAAAAAAATCATTCCATTTCACCTGTAAATATGCCACAGGACTTGAGAGCATGAGTTGCATGAGTTGGTAATAGCTTCTTTTTTTTTAAATTTCAGCCTTGAAGGCCGAATCTTAAAAGAACTCAGCACTGAGGAGAGTCTCTAATATATCCAGTTACACTGGCCCGACTTACTCGGGCTGAAGTAATGAGGCATGACACATCATGAGTGCACTGCATCGTGTTCAGAACCAATAACCTCTTTCAGAAAATCACATTTCTGCTCTGCGCAGTCATTTTGAGTTATCTGTGGCTAATTTTAAACTGCCTGCTTTTATGGAAACGGGGTGCTTGCATTTCCCAGTAAATATTACCATGGTGCTCAGAGATGGCTTTAAAGTGCGACTATCTGAGTAAAAACTCAAGTCTGGTCAAACTTAATTAGACTGGAACCTGTTCCTGCTTACAAATATCTTGATTATACAATGAGAACAAACATGACACTCGACAGAATTGGCTTTTGTGATACCTGCTGCTGCCAGAATGTGAAAAAGAGCTGTTGATTCACATGCTCTCTCTCACTGAAGGTGCCGGCATTGGCAACGGTGTCTTCCCATATTGTTTCTCTTCTTTCTCACCCTTTCCACTAGAAAAGAAAAAATACAAATTGAACCCATTTGACTTCTGTGTGTAGAACGTGCCTTTTTGCATTGCCATTGGTGTCCTGTGGTGTTTAGGTCGCCACCGTTGGAGTTTGAGTGATGGACCACATCTGCATCCAGCCAGTTGCCTGGAGCTCACCAGTGAGCACATGGAGAAACCCAGACGGCTTGAGGGAGCGGTAAACCTGGTTCAGTTTAGTGTCTGTCTTGAGTGTTCTCTCAAAGAATCTGTTTCCACAGACTTGGAAGGAAACCAAGTGTTACTAGCTCAGCTCTAGGGGCCTGAAGTTCGGTGAGGTAGATCCCACCATTTGTCTGAACCACATACTGATTAATGATGGCTTAACAACCATTCTCAGATGAGTGGTATGGATAAAACTTTGTCACTTAGTTCATCTTACGGTAGATAAGGCAAACTGTCTCAGCCTTCATTTTTTAGGAAGCAAAAAGGGAAAAGAAAGACAACTCCTCCAGCGATACCAGGGGAAGAGTAATTAAGTGAATGCCATTAAACTCTGTCAGCCAAAGAAGTGCAGGCTGCTGGATGACAGGGACCTGCATTTGCATTAAATCAAAACTCTCAGGGTAAAATGAATGCAAGATATAAATGAAATGCTAAAGAAACCCTCTTTAAATGTGCATTTATTTTTTTAAAAGTCATGTTAAACCAGCATCAAGTTTGTAGACAGAAGTACTTACAGGTTCAAATATGCCAGGTGCTATGTGTGACAGTTAACGGCGCCGATAAGCAGTGATCCAAGAGCACTGAAATATCATCATGGTCTGGATTTTGGGTCACAACACTTTTCCTCTGCAAACACACTGAGTCAAGCTTAGTGGATTCTAGGGCAGAATAAACAGAGGGAAGACGATACCTCCAGCTGAGAGCAAGGATTTGAAAGGCAGTGGACAAATGGATCGGTTTCAAGGGCTTGAAGCTTCTCTCTTGGCAGGAGGGGTGGGTGGTAGGAAAAAAAAAAGAGAGAGGTTTGTTTTCCCAGGCACACAGCTTGGAGATTAAAAAGACTCCCTCACCTCTGAACGAGACTGTTCCCCAGAGCTACTGGAGAAGAGCTTTGCTTGAGGGACTTGTGGGCTTGGACGGTGCTGCCACATCCCGGTGGCCTTAGGGTTGTCTGGAGGATGTTGGCTTGCCATGATCCTCATGCAGAAGCTACCTGGTAAGAAAACTGTGTTTAGTGAATCTTTGTATTTTATTCTAAACCATTGAGTTTTGCTCTGCACAGGCAGTACTTTATTTGAAAGAGCTTTGGACGTTGCTGTTCTCAGTCGTTACTTTTTGGAAAGGGTTGTCAGAGGTGTGATGCTGTGCTCCAAGCCTGCAACACAACCTCCTTCCTTCTGCCCCTTCTTGTGTGTTTCTTGCACTCCCTGTTCGCATGACAACATGTAGAGCTCTCCACAAGCTCTTCTGGCTTCTTCCCAGGACAGATTTTAACTCGTACCTTTCTCTCAGGGCAGCAAGCAGAGCGCCAGGCCAGAGGGCTGGGTATTGCAGGCACTTCTACATGCAAGAGGGGTGTGAGAAATGTGCTGTCGGCCGAGAACTTGCACATGACTTCAAATGCTTGCTGTGCTCTGGGTCAGCCTGGCTCGTGATCTCCCATCCTAAGAAATGAGAGCAGCGTCCAACAACCCTCTGCTCAGAGGACAGGGCTTTCTCCTCCGGGCAGGGAGTTGTCACCAGGGCTCTCCCTTTGTCGTTTCACCGCCTTCCACATTTGGCATCATTCCCCGCTTGAGTGCGGCTCCTCTGCGCCTTCCTTTCTTTTATGCCCTTTGCTTGGCTCTGATTGTGTGTTTGTTTTCTCTCCCACACTGTCTCCGTTTCATTCACTGCCCAGAATAATAAGGGGCTTGTTGAAAGGGTGCTGCTAAGTAGTTTTTCTTCATTCATTCTTTGTTTATTTAACATTTGTTTTCAGTGCGCATTGAATACGAAATTATTAACTTCTTTGTGGTTTATTTTAACAGTATTTATTATTTTGAAGGCTTCTATGCAAACGGTCATACTGCCATAAAAATCTCACAAATAAATAGTTATAATCATTTATGATGATAGCATCATTCCTATTTCAAGGATACAGACTGAGGGCCGAGAACATGAACACAAGGATTTCCACTAATTCTGGTGCCCAGTTTGAAAAACCCTCAAACCAAGTTCTCAGAATGCTGAGCCTTGGTGGTATAGAATCATAGAATGGTTTGGGTTGGAAGGGACCTAAAAGCTCATCCAGTTCCACCCCCCCTGCCAGCAGCAGGGACACCTTCCACTAGACCAGGTTGCTCAAAGCCTCATCCAGCCTGGCCTTCAACACTTCCAGGGAGGAGCAGCCACAGCTTCTCTGGGCAACCTGTTCCAGTGTCTGACCACCCTTACAGTGAAGAACTTCTTCCTAATATCTAATCTAAACCTCCCCTCTTTCAGCTTAAACCCATTTCCCCTTGTTTTGTCATTAACTGCCCTTATGAAAAGGTCCTCTTCAGGTATTGGAAGGTGCTATAAGATCTCCTCAGAGTAACCTTGTAACTTATAATGTATAACCAGTGTACGTTTCTGACCGGGCACCCACGGCTTCAGTCCTTCTGCAAACCAGACCCCAGGTGCCTCAAACTGAGCCCAGAGAAAACCGGGAGCACACTGTGAGTGACCACCTGGAAAAACATGAAAAAATGACAACTTGCCCATCATTTCCCAGGCTTTCTTGTAAAAGCACAGCCCAGTTCTCCAGCGTTTCATTCAGCTGCTTTAACCATAAGATCCTTATTTCTCTTCCTGCAGTTCCCAATCTGTTTTGCTCTGCACTTTCCAGCTTCTGTGACACGAGTGAGCCTGGGCAGCCCGCAGAGCACAGCCTGCTGCGCTCCACAGTCCTGTCCATCGCCTGGGCGCTGCCTGCAACGGAGTTCAGCTGGGAGATAAATAGTGTTGGATCTTGGCATGACAGCCTGCGTTACAGCGCGTATGCACAAGGGCAGAAGGTTATTTAAAGTTGCCTGGCAGCTCTAATTCTGTCATTTTCTGTATGTTGATAATTTTGCTTTGTAGCGCTTGTGTTCTTTAATATAGTTTTTAAGAATGGGGTTTTTCTTAAGATAACGCATGCAGAAAATTCTGGCTTGGGACCTCCTCTATGCACACAAGAACATTTACCTGGGGGCAAATAAATTTACTTAATGGCTGCATGCAAATAAAGGCAGAACACTCACGATATTCATAAGCCACTGGAGAAAATATTAGTGGGATTCTTCCAAGCAAAGAAAATCTGAAATGGAGGTATATTGGAGCAGAATATTAATACCTCCCTGTCCAAAATCTGGGAAATGGCCTTTAGTGTTTCTCTCTCTTCTTTTCTTATTATTAGAATATAAGTCAAATGCTGCCTTTTACCTGAATTGGTTTGCACAGGGTGCTCTGTGCAAGTGTATGTACTATCCTACCTCATCCTTTTCTTGACATCTTCTTTTTTCCAAGTTTGGAAGTGGTAAGTGATAGCATTTTTATTCATAGTGAAATGTGATCACACGATTATATTGTAAGCACTCTAGTCAATAAGGTGAGTCTAAGGCTTTACTGAGTAGGCAATGACACAGAAAAATCTGATTTATACTGGTGTAGCAGGACAGATGTAATGCCCCTGTGCTTTTGGAAGTGAGAGCCTGCCCAGCTGTGACTGGGCAGGTGCTGCCTTTTTTTTTTCTTGGCTAAAATGTGTGTTTTGTGAGGCTGGAAAGCTAGACAGGAAACATGTTATAAAAAACTAATGTTGGGCTGTGTTTGTCCAGGGAAGTGTCTGTCATCTTTGACAGAGGAGAAAGGTCATTGTCTCTAGAACACCTGTAGAAGGTTATTTGGTGTGTGGCATGCCAACGTGCAGGGTGTGCTTTTGAGATACCCTGCTGCTTTTCTCAATTGTAGACTTACTTGAAGATTGTTTGGGCATCAGTTATGATGGGTTTGCTGGTAGACAGGAGACTGTTTCCACGGTTAACTGCTGAACAGGGCACTGCTCGAGAAGGGCTGGTTGGGAGTGGGAGGCTTTGGCAGAGTTGCCTCGTGAGAGCCCAAGCCCAAGTCCTGGGGAGGGCTTGGAATCTACAGCTCCTGAGATGCAGGTCACCTCTCAGCACTGGCAGCGTACTCCTCGCTCTGTTTGAGTCTTCCCATTTCTCCCTTGCCTTTGTCTGCTGGTTCTGCTTTTATTTCTTCTGCTTCTCCTCTTTCTCCTTCTGCCCCTGCACCCTCAGGGTGCTGCTCTCCCTCTTTTCATCCCTTTATCTTCCTCCTTGTTCTCCAACTTGGGTCTTTTATCTCATTTCAGCAGAGCTACCTAAGTCTTTTTCTTTATTGGAGTTGTGCAGCACAGCAGAGGGCTGAACCATCCTAGGTCAAAGCTGCCTGTGACTATGTGAAAGTAGGGATGCTCTCCTGGAGAGGGTTCAGGTTTGCAAGGTGTCTCCACTTGCTCTCTCTCCATGTTACTGTACTGAGACCAGTGCTGTTTTATGGAAACGGTATATTCACAGAATGACAAAACTAGTGGTTGGAAAAGACCTTTAAGATTATTGAGTCCATCCATAAACCTCACACTACCAATTCCACCTCTAAACCATGTCCCTAAGCACCTCATCTACTCATCTTTTAAATACCACCAGGGAAAGTGATTCCACCACCTTCCTGGGCAGCCTGTTCCAATTCTTCTTGCTCTGTGGCAAAGCTTATTTTTCTAGGAAGCTGTGAATAGATTATGTTGTGTTCCTGGGGTTGTGTGTCATTGGGTTTTTGTTGGGTTTTTTTGATTTTTTTTTAAAGCAATGTATTTGAAACTGTGCATAAAACTCCTTGTCTATAATTCTTCTTCCATGGATTTAGTGAACTGCAATATCAAAGTAGAGCTTCAGAAGCAAGGATGAAGTATATAGGAATTACTTGGCACCTGCATGTTCTAATGTATCCTAAATAATAAGCTTTATGTGGTAAGTTTATGTAGCTGAGCTGTATCATTTTGTTCACGATGATGATTATACTGAGAATCAGCTTTGCTGGTTGAGATACACATGAACACAACCAAAGCTTGTTACCCTGGAGACTTGATTAGCAATAGTGCTGGGATTGGGCAGTGGGCAGTTTAGAAACAGATTTGCATTTTAAGTGAGCTGTAGCTGCCGTGAAGGTATGCAGACCGCTCTCAATTAAAGTTGTACGTCAGGCTGTACGAATGATACAGCACGCTAACGCTCCAGCACGTGGCTCTGAGGCGCGTGAGGACACTGGTTCTTCCTTCTGATGTTTTTTTCCCCTTTTGGACTAGTGGATCATGTGGTAATCTCATCTTCAAACAAGATACCACCAAGGGATTTAATAGATTTACCAAGAGAATCGATTGTGAATGCATTGGATGAAGTCTTCAGAGGTCTTATTAAATATCAGCACACCGAAGGGCCATCATCTCTTCGCCTTCCTGCACTTCATCTGTGTGTCGCCTGCACAAAAGTCTTCCTCTTTAGACCTTTACTTTTGAGTTGAACTTACTTGAAAACACATTCTGAGAACTGAAGAGGGACATGTGTGAACAAACGGGTCCATTTACTTAGAGAAGACTAGCTCTGGATGTTGCATATGGAAATAGATATATTTTTTTTTTTCTTTTCCCCAGTGGTAAACATACCTCACACTACAAGCATTGTTAATGCAAAGCCCAGCATCCTGTTGACACCTGATGATATTTTTGACAGAGGCAAGGGTTGGGTCACCAGAGTGGATGGAACATGACTTTTTGTGCTGAAAACACTTTCAAATCTCTTACACTTGAAATTATGAAGATGTGTTTTGTCTATAGTTTCTCTCTCCTCTGTACAAACACATCTTCATCTCTCAGGCTGGTGTTTGGACTTGGCTGGTACTAATTAGAGACAAATCAGGTGGAAAGCAGTGAGTCAGATGTTGAGGGAAAGATTTGGCCTTTTTGAATCAAAGGGCTTTCTATCCAGTCTGTGCTTCTGGATAAGCAGGGGAACTTTTTCATGTGCTTCCAGGGTATTTTGGGTTGTTAAAGTGAGAGTAGTGTAAGAACCTAAACAGAAAAATTACATTTTGCAATTACAGGTGTGTTGCATCACTAGTGAAGTTGCCTTCATGCATGGTAAGTGCTGTGCTGCGTAGATTTGTGTGCTCATGGGCAGAAGAAGTCATGCTTTACAAAGCTAATGGCATATTTCCATTCCCCTGATAAATTCTGAGTATGTTTTGTTCCATATGCAGTCTGCCGTTTGCATAAACATCTGGGCATAACAGGCTATTCTGGCTTTTCCTGCTTTTCACATTGTCTCCTCTTCCTTCTTACCTCTGAATTTTTTCCTCTGCTTTGAGTCATTACAATGTCTCATGTACTCCTGTAACTCGCCCCCTCACAAACAGAACATGCCCAGGGACTTTTATCTTTTTTGGAAACTTGTGTTCAAACTCACAAGGCTGCACCCCTGCCAGCTTGCTGTATGTTGGTGTGCCAGGAGAAAAGTATCAATTACTGAAACCGAGGGAAATTTCCAGGGTGGAGGATGCCCCAGAGATATCCAGGGAGCATTTCTTATGAGGTTTCTGCAAGGCTAGAAATCTAGTTATGTCAATGGAAATCCAGTAGTCACTAGAAATCTTAGAACCACGGAATGGTTTGGAAGGGACCTTAAAGCTCATCCAGTTCCAACCCCCCTGCCAGCAGCAGGGACACCTTCCACTAGACCAGGTTGCTCAAAGCCTCATCCAACCTGGCCTTCAACACTTCCACGGAGGAGCAGCCACAGCTTCTCTGGCCAACCTGGGCCAGTGTCTCACCACCCTCACACCAAAGAATTTCTTCCTCACATCTCATCTCAAGCTTCCCTCGTCTGGTTTAAAGCCACTGCCCCTCATCCTATAATATAAATAAATGCAGAGATCTGCTTTCACTCATGAGCGTACCCATCCTACCTATTTAAAATATCACACGTGAATAAAAATTCTTGTGTGTCCCAGCGCAGGAGTGGGATACAGACAGTTGTTTCCATGTTAGGGATGGAGATGGGAGGAATGCAGAGTTTATAATTCACTAGTTCATTATCAAAATTACTGTTTGCATTAAATATTTGCCATAGCAGCTCTTCTCTGTCCTCAGCTCTTTTTATTTGTCTCCCTCCTCAGAGGAGTGCAGGGAAACAAAGTCTTTGTTTCTTACTGGATGTGGAGGAGAGGTGTGTTAGTCCCATATGTTCTGCTTATGAATGATGAGTCCCAAGCCTAACCTTGCAAAGATGCTGTTGTGTACTATATTTGGAGCACAAGTGTGGTGAGTTCCCAGCTGAGGGAACTGGGGGTGTTGAGCCTGGAGAAAAGGAGGCTGAGGGGAGACCTTCTGGCTCTAGTCCCTGGAAGGAGGGTGGAGAGAGGTGGGGGTCGGTTTCTTCTCCCAGATGACAAGTGATAGGATGAGTAGAAGTGACCTCAAGTTGTGCCAGGGGAGGTTTAGGTTGAATATTAGGAAAAGTTTGTTCATTCAAAAGGTTCTCAAGCATTGGAAAGGCTGCCCAGGGCAGTGGTGGAGTCACCATCCCAGGAGATGTTAAAAAAATATCTAGACATGGCACTTCAGGACATGGTTTAGTGGGAACGGTGGTGTTGGGTTGATGGTTGGACTGGATGATCTTAGAGGTCTTTTCCAATCGTGATGATTCTATGACTCTATATTTGTGTATCTTCAAAGATTTTACTTCTCCTCTAGCGTTTCATTTTTAATAATTCCTAGGTTAAGGGAATGTTTTAAGGGGAGGGAGTACATACTGTTCTTAAAATCCTGACTTGCTTGTTAGTGAAAGCTGCATCACCCTGTCTCATTCCCAGGGACTCTGAACACAATCACCATCACTAGGTTTTCTGAGTTTTAAAGGAAATAACTATCTTCCCTGCTCCCCAAGTTGCAAGGTCTCATCTCTTGCTGTAAGTCATACAAATAATATCTTTTCTTTGTGCACTTGCCTCCCCTTTCTTTTTTCCACCCAAGGAAATCAGAATCTAAAAGGGAACCTCAGAGCTTGTCTCGTTTGAAACACCTCCAGGTTTCTGGCTTGCTGTCAGTGTCATTGCGACAGCGTTGCAGTCAGGTACCATGGTGATCTTAAACACTGTCACGCTGCCTGCATGTACTTGTCAAACAATTTTTATAAGGTTTCTTTGATTGCTTTGATTCCAAGGTGATTAAACAACAGTCATATCTTAATTCTCACTTCAATGTCAATGCTATTTACCATAGAAGAAACTAATTTGTGATGATTTGTTTAGTGCTTATCAGTGCCTTATTCCTTTGTACTGCTTTACCTTCAGAACAGCTTCTGACATGGGAAGCTGCCTGTGTAAAAGTGCTGCTCACTGAAGTACAAATGGATCTCTGCTTCTAGGAACACGTTTCAAATGAACACTGATAAGGAACTCTTTTGTAATTCTACTTTAAAAGTAGAAATACAAAATGATGCAATATTGTCCTGACTTCCCTGGCCTTTAATTTATTCAGGAAGCAATTCTTAATGGCCTTGTTCTGAAACCTGAAACAGACTTTTCTAAAACACGGGAAAATGCATTGTGTGCAGTCCTCAAGGCCACGAGGGCAGAACCAACTCAGAATTGTGTTTAGACATTGCTGGTGGCACCAAGGGCTGTATAATTTGCTTTCCCTCTGTGGCAAAGCCTCCTGTGACTCCAGAATCATGTTGGAGTTACAGGATTCATCCTGTCTCTCAACCAGCGATGCTGTAATTACTAGTTCTTCCTAATGTGAAGCATACTTTGTTTTCAACAATCAAAATAAGCTAAAGATTTATTTTGAGGGGCTGTTAAGTTTGGTAAAGTCAACAAACAAGTTAATGAGAACTTAAACTCTAAGTATACCATAGTTCTTTCTTTTTTTTCTCCTATTCCATGGGTCACATAAGGACCAAGTGGCCATAAGCACTAAAAACTGACTTACTGTATACCAGGAAGCTGCAGGGAGAAATAAATCTGTTGAGTAGGATAGCTTTCTCCTGGGAGAACTCTAAAAATATAAACATTGAAACACAGAAAATCCGGTTCTGTTATATCTAAATAACTTGTCACGTTGGCTTGACAAAGGCTAATTTTCAGTACCTAAAGTAAAAGGAGCCTTTTGCTGGTTTTTAAGAAGGGTGATTTGTTTCTAATTTCAGGACCTGAGATTCAAAATAATTTATTTTTTTCTCCTCCTTCTAAAAGAAAGCCACAGGCTTGTTGCCATGGGCTTGAGGAAGATAATTCTGCTGAATTTCACAGAAAGGACCTTGTTTTGCTGTGGTTTTATGAGTTAAATAGAAGAGTGAAGCTAAGTCATATTAACAATAATTAGATTTAGAAATTAAGAATAAGATATATATATATATTTAAAAAATATATCAGCTGCCAGGAATATATAGAGCTGACTGAACATAGAAAGATGTGAAAGATACAGTGAACCATCCACTAAAACACTTTTTTGTTCATCCACCTAAAGCTCCATCTCTAAGGCTGTCCTTGTTTTTTGTAAAAGAGTACAGAGAGAGGGAGAAGAGGCTCTAGGTGATGAATTATGGGTCTGTTTTACTGGTGGCTTGTATTTTACTGAGGAGGTAACTGAAATCTGCCAATATCACTTGCTCAAAGAGATACTGGTACAGCAGGAA
>NW_010303105.1:21393-25337 GCF_000700745.2 Antrostomus carolinensis
TATTGCAGTGGTTTGTTTACTTCTGTGATTTACTTCTATCCAACTTTTCTGTGTGATGCTCATCTTCCCTAGCGTAGCCTCATTACACTGGCTGCCTGTTTTCCTGCCACCCAGGGGCTTGGGATAGTGTCTGAAAATGAGAATTACAGTGAAATTAATGGAATTCCTTGGGTTTTAGTTTGTTCCCCCTCCTGCCAGCAGCTGGAGGAGAGGATTTGTTTTCAAAGTGTCAGAATGCCAGTGAAATTTCTGATGGACACTGTTCTCCTGAGACATGGCAGTACTTTGTTCTTTAGCTTGGCTGGACCTCCAGCAGTCTTCATCTGCAAGTAATGTGGGGTTTTTTTCTCTATATTATGGATCCTGATACACTTACAGACCTTTTGGCTATTCCTGAAAGTTTGCTGATAGTGGGAATGGGTTCATGGAGCTTGTATCCAGGGTGCCAGAGATAACCTTGGAAAAGATCTTTTTCTAGGGAGATACAAAATTAACATGACCTGATGGACCCTCTGAACAAAAACAGTGAAGAAACCCAACAACTACACAAAAATTTCAAGCAACTGCCTCCAAGAAGTACAAGGAGGGATAGCTGGGAAGATTCATTCCTTACCTTATCTTTGGCAACCAAAATTGCTTCTGAACTGTGTGTGTTGAGTATCGTCTCTGTAGGTTCCTTGTGCAGCCAGTGAAGGGAGAAGCTTCTCCAGGGAATGACTCAGGGTTGATACAGAGGGCAAATTTTGCCTGACAAAGACTACCTTAAGCACCATAGCTACCTAGACCTGATGTGAATACTCCTCAGTGTGGTTTATTGTGCAAATGTTTGTAAAAGACTGTTGGTTATTCAGCTAGCATCTCCAAAAGCCATCTTCCAAGTTCAACTGACGCAGTAAAGAGAAGTTTTGTTGTGATACTAATACCCACATTTACTGTCTGTCCTCAGTGAAGACGACTGTTCGTCATCTTTTCCTGTCCTGCCCCTTCTTGATCTTGTCTCCATCCAAAATCACACGCACTCATGGCAGCATTTTCCTGCATCTTTTTGGTAGGTCCCACTATTTAATGTTTTCGTTGCTGGTGGTAAGAAGGGGGTCAAAAGAACGAGTGTGCTACGAAAGGAATTTTTAGTGAGATATTTCTTTGTTATCTTGGTGACATTGTAATAGCTGTGCCTGTAACATCATCCTTAAATAAAAGCTGAGAGTTTGCTGATGGTTACCCTCTGGTGTTGGAGGGATGTCCTGTTTCATCCTGTATGAAGTGATATTACCTTGTCTTTTACACTTTGACTTCTCAGAAAGTCAAGATGGAAATTCAAGATGAGTGTGATTTTGTGATAAAGGTTTTGCATTTATAGAGGTTGTAATAGAAATTATGGAAAAATGCTTTTCTGTTTATAAAAAAAAAAAAGAGGGAATTTTTTCCTCTAATGCTCTAAATGAAACAAAGTCTCCATCCACAAATTGATCAGCTGTCGCCAACAGAAATATTTTTGTGTGGCTCTGAGTAGTTTCCTAAACTTACAAAGACATGAACACTTCTGCAAAAACAATGAAACCTCTTTGATTCTGTTTTCCTTTCTCTTTCTTTCTTTTGCCTGAGACTCTTCTGCCTTTTTTAAATCTTTAGCAAGTATATCTTTCCATCTTAAAAATACAGAATAATTTAAATTTAATATTGTGTCAACATTTTCACAGTGAATACCAGTTATAGTAAGAAAGATTTATCGTGGGGTTAATAAAATGACCTTAAACATTCTGTATTGTAAAACTGTAGGAAACAGAGCAGGAGGGACTTGATTTGACAGCGTGGCTGTGAAGACAGGCAGAATTAAACCCAGTTTGTTTTATCTTTTCATTAAAAGATGTCAATGTATCCTAAAAAACAACCATTTATTGAACTTTCAAACATGATTTATGATGGTAAAATTAATTCCTTTCTGTCTGAACAGGAAGCAGCCAGTGCTATCTATGGAGTTTTCCCATTAGGGATAAATCCACAGGAACGCATGCTGACCTCTGTGTGTCTTGAACTTCCAGCTTGACTGAGTCTGGTTTGCCTGTTTATCCTGTGAGTTCCTTGAGTAAGAGGATTTCATGACAGAGAGCAGCCCTGCAAATACTCAGGATTCAGAAACCCCCTTAAAAAAAAAATACAAGTAAACGTGTCCGTCAAAAAGAGGTTTTATTGGTAATTTTTTTATTATTATCACTTTACAGAAATGTATTAATAGTAAACCAGACACAAAATGTTGTGTACTTTTGCTTCTTAGGAGATTTGTACATACAAAATACCTGCCTTGGAAATTACGTGTCATAGAATCATATCAGCTAATTCATTGCTAAGGGAAAAACTCTTCCTGGATTTCATTGCGGGGTTTCTGTGGAAGGAGCTGTCTAGTCAAATCCTGTAGCACAAATGTTACCAACTTAAAAGACTTTTCAGATTCTCACATTTTGATGTTGTCAGCCATGGTGGAAGGATTGCTGGCACAAGATCTGCAGGGAATGGGGAAGCTGCAGGTCAGGCTGAGGTGTTTCTGATCACCAAACTCTGAGTTTCTGTCTCTTCTAGGTTTAGGAGCAGCAGTGAGCAATGCCTCTTCAAGAGGGGCTTAAGGAACAGGGCTGGCTTATATATAAAGTGCAGGAGTCCATGGTTTGGACTTTCAGCTCTCAGGAGAGCCTGTCTTCACCCCTGCTCGCTCTGCCACAGCTTTCCTCTTCAGCCTTCTGCCCAGGTGTTGAGGGAGAAGCTGTACCCTTGAATTTAACGTTGCCTTCCAAAAATCCACACATCTGTGTTGTCATACTCCATGTGTTCTTGCATGGCCAAAAAAAAAACCAACCCCAAAACAACCAAAAAAAGCAGAAAAAGGTGTTGAGGTGATGGCTGGTAGCTGAACAGTGCAGCCTGGTGAGGAGGATGAGGAGCAAAGTGGGTTAGGACAGGGAGAGACGCAGTTCATGGTGAGTGGTTTTTAAAGCTTCGTGTTTGTTTCTGTTCTTCCCAGCATGCGGAGAGCTTTATTTTTGTAGTGTTTCTGGAGAATGATTAAAAAAGTAATGCGAAATTCTTTCAGGACAAATTCATTGTATCTGACCTGGGAGAGGGCAAGTCTTTTGTGCTTGTCTCTAAAGTGCATTTCAAATGAAAATTAAAGAAAAACAATAAACAATGAAGGAGACGGGGCTATTTCTGTCATTTGATATTCTGACTCCTGTCCCGTGCGCACACGCTGTCATTTGTCACAGCGATTGCACTTGTGTCAGGTCAGTTCAACACCAGCCATAAAACATGTAGTAATTAACTCAGCAAGGTGATTTTTTGCCGAGGTGTGTGTGGTGTGCACAACGCCTGGGAGGGAGACAGCGCCCTTTTCCTTGGCATCCCTGCGGCTGTGCAATTTGGGATCAGAGGAGTCTCTCTCCTCTTTCTAGCAGGGACAGAGGTGTCTTCCTATGAAACTTGGCTTCTCTCATGTTGACTTGCTCAATGTCTGGCAAAAGATGAATATCGGGGGGAGAGCATCTCATGAAGAAAAACTGGAACAGCATCTTTATTTTTGGTGTTTAAATGTAGTACCTTTTGGATCTGCTACATGAAAAACATGGCTAAGACATAGCTTGCCTTATGCTTTATTTATTCAGATCACTGTTTGGCTTGTTCACGTGGGAAGGATCAGGTCTTCTGTTGTTTTCTGGGCATTGAATTGCAGTCCTTGTTATAGTGCCTGATGATAAAGTCACATCTCCCAAGAAAGACATTTTTGTCTGGTGAAGTGCAGAATGTCGAACCCCTGCGAGCTCTGGGCAGCAGTTGCAGACACTTGGGTTTTCAACACTTTGCCTGCAACGGCATCTGATGAGGGCTGTTTCCAGCCACTTCTTGCTGACTTAACTTCAAGATGCTGATAGAATCCCAGACTGGTTTGGGTTGGA
>NW_010303106.1:0-15536 GCF_000700745.2 Antrostomus carolinensis
TCACAAGTGGTGTTCCCCAGGGCTCACTACTTGGGGCCAGTGCTAATATCTTTATCAATGGTCTGGATGAGGGGATTGAGTGCACCCTCAGTAAATTTGCAGACGGCACCAAGTTTGGTGTTTTGGGAGTTTTAATCTGCTTGAGGGTAGTAAGGTTCTGCAGAGGGATCTTCACAGGTGGGGTCAATGGGCCAAGAGCAGTTGTATGAGATTCAACAAGGCCAGGTTCTGCACTTGGGTCACAATAACCCCATGCAGTACTACAGGCTTGGGGAAGAGTGGCTGGAAAGCTGCCTGGCAGAAAAGGAGCTGGTAGACAGTCAGAGGAATATGAGCCAGCAGTATGCCCAGATAGACAAGAAGGTCAATAGTATCCTGGCTTGAATCAGAAAGAGTGCGACCAGCAGGAGCTGCGGGTCGGCTGCAAACCACCCGCTGCACTTGCCGACTGGCTTTCACGGTGGATTTCTTTCTAAAATCATATTTAGATTTAGAAATCATACGTTTGCAGATTTGCCGGAGCCCTGTAAAGCTCCAAGCTGCTCTTTTACTGGAGCGTGTCCAGAGGAGGACAATGAAGCTGGTGAAGGGGTTGGAGAACAAGTCTCATGAGGATCACCTTAGGGAACTGAGATTGTTTAGTCTAGAAAATAGGAGGCTGAGGGGAGACCTTATTGCTCTTTATAACTACCTGAAAAGAGGTAGTAGCAGGCAGGGCAGGTGTGTGAATTTTCTCCCAGGTAACTAGTGATAGAACAAGAGACAATGGCTTTAAGTTGGACCAAGGAAGGTACAGACTGGATGTCAGGAAATAATTCTTCACTGAAAGGGTTCTCAGGCACTGGAATGGACTGCCTAGGGAGGTCTTGAGTCACCATCCCTGGAGGTGTTTAAAAGATGTCTAGATGGGGTGCTCAAAGATATAGTTTAGTAGTGGACAGGTACGGTTGGACACAATGATCTCAAAGGTCTTTTTCAACCAGGCAATTCTATGATTCTATGACCTTATTCTACAAGGATATCGACAATGAATGCAACTGCTTCAGATATTGTTATTGAAGTTAATTTCTGATGAAAAACTCCTTGTATTCTTCCAGGCAGCAACAATTATTGAACATCAGCGTAAATCTGTACTAAATACTGTGAAAGTCAAGAGTCTTGTAGTGTCAGTTTGACAGGCAGAAGGTACATTTCATTATTCTCTCTTTTGTGTGATATGTCAAAAGAGGACAAAAGATATCATTAAAAAAAAAAAAAATCTGTATTCATATTATCTACTATAGTTGCCTAATTTAGGCAGAGGGTCCAGTCTGCTGTCTGTATTTGAAGTGAGTCTAGCAATCCTAAGTAGCAGACGGTTTGAAGTTCTCGTCTTTTGATCTTAGACCTCTAAATATTTCTGAGTTACTTTAGCATCTACTGTAAATGGTCTGAATAAACCCTCAAGTTCAATTTACGAGTTTCCTTTTCAAGGTGCCCAGAAATAGCATAATGTAATCATGTTCATCTCACTAAAGAAATGGAAGTAAACATTCCTATTAACTCTAGAGCACACTCTCCAGTTGATCAATCAAACTTCAAAATATGAACACTGCTTTAAGACAAAACCAAAATGTTTCAGATTTTCTTTTTTTTTTCTAGAAAAGGCACCAAAGACACAGGGAAGGATATTCCATGTCCCAGCTGAGTGGTAGTTGTCACTATCAGACCTTTGAATACATTTGAACAGACACATACCCCTCTTCCTTCATCTTTATCTCCCTCCCCAGCTTTATTATTGAGATTTCAAAAGAGAAAATGAATCATTAAATAATTTAATTACAGGAAAACACAAAGATCTTTCATATCCCTAATTTCTAAAATGGAAAAAAAATATTTCTATGAAATTCCAGACATGGAGTCCAGCACTCATGTCCCAAATATTTTATGAATTTTCTCAGTCACTGCTAAGAACTGAATCATTTTATAGACAATCTGAACTTCAGTTTAAATTAAGTTTTCTTTTGTTTTTTGTCTACATTTGAGCAGCACCTGGTATCAATAATAAAACCTATGACAGTAAGAATGTAAAAAATAAACTCTACAAAAGCCAAGATTTTCAGTTATGCAAGAATACTGAAGATTACAAAAGCAAATAGAATCATCAAGAAGATATTTGCACACCGTGTCACTAGCCCTTCCATAACTGATAGACAGGTGATGAATGTGGTACAGGCTACTGAATTTAGCCTGTGGTACAGGTTACTGAATTTAGTCACCTCACTTTTCACCTCACTTTTCATGTAATTATGCCTTTAAAGTAGAATGGGTCATTTCCTGGTATGATCAGCAGTGAAAAACAGAGGGAGACCTTATCTACCATATTTAAGATCACTACTTCTCAACTAAGTTGCATTTCTTGCCTCAAAGCACCTGAAGTGATTCAAACCCTTTAATAAAATAATCTGCAAAGGGAGGATACACATGTCACAGAAATGCAAAAAGTAAGAGTGAAGTGTTTAGTTAACATCCCTTTTCCTGTCAAAGTCAAGGCTCATCTATCCCCCTTCATCACTTTTACCTGACAGGAGACAAAGTTTCTCCCATTTCAGTTCAGATACTAAATCATTACTAAAAATTAGCTAGTCTTAAGAAAACAAACAAAACCAAAGCAAAAAGGCCTCCCTTTTCCCTTCCTAAAAAAAGGCTCACCTAATCCTTAAGACCTCTGGAATTGTGAAGAAGTATCCCACAATAAACATCCTTGCGTCAGGCTCTTACTCACATTAATCACTGCCTTTTCTCTGTATAATCTATAAATGTTAATGTTTAAAATTAATATATACATATATGAATGTATGTGTCTATATATGTATGTACACGTATACATAGATATTACTACCTTGCATAGCCTATAGTTATTACAACATCATTTGTAAATAAGACAAAAAAGTCTCTCTCCCATGATCTGAGCATCTAAACCCTAAAATCCTCTTAAACCCATTCCTCCCATGTAACAAAAGAATCAAAGAAAAACACTAAAAGATGTAATGGAATGCATTTCATTAAGCTTTAGCAAATGATAGGACAATCCGATCATGAGATATGTGAAATAATTGTCACTTTGTCTAAAACCCTTAGTTAGATTCAGGTCTGGTACATTTTTGTCTTCTCCTGCAATTTCAAATAATTTCCACAAACTACACAAAGTGCCTGCCTGTATAATGCATATACCTTTAAAGATATTAGAGTGACTGAGAAGTAATTATTGCCTTGCTATTTTCTTTCCCAGTTTCTTAGCTAAAATAGAATCAAAATTTTGTAGTCTATTTCAAATAAGCAATAAGTTTTCAACCCCTAGTGTTCTCTAAATCTTTAGATTTAGAAGGAAGAAAGCCATGCAAAAGTTTTTATACAGTTAAGATCCTAATGCTCTTTCACTCAAGACATTGTTGAAAGCCCTTGAAAACACAGCAGAAAGGGTACCAATGAACGTCTGATAAGATTCTTCAGCCATCCTGCCAACCCCAGGGGAAGTTCCATTTCTCACTGATTGAAAAGCTATACGAACATCCATCTTTTCTGCTGGTCTCTCAAGCAAGTCCTGTTTCTCATTTGCCGAAGTTTGAAAATCTGCAGTTATTTTTAAAAAACCTGCTGCTGAACAGAAAGAATTATGTATTCCTGAAAAAGCTTTCTTGTAGTTTTTCTGAGCTACCCTCAATGTGCCAGCAGGGTTCCTACTGCTCCCATCTATGGTGGCATAGCCCTACTATGTCCCTGTGCATTCTCCTTGCTTTATATCCCTTAAATAGAAAAGAGAAACCTACCCAGCCTTTCATCATCAAGGGCTTTGTAGGTCTAGTTTTGTTCTTCATTTGCTTTTAAATTTCTGTTGAATTCCATGTTTCATATCTCTCAGACAGCTATGGAGATTACTCAAACACCTAATACTATATATGTTCCCCAAAAGAAAAGTGGAAAGGCTACCATACTCTCCTTAGCCCACCTCTACTTTACAGTTGAGAAGCATAAAATTCTTAATCTATTTCTTCTTACATGAAACAATATTTTCTCCTTCTAACAGGAACTGTACAACTGAGAAAGTAGCTAAGGAACTACCAGTAACCCTGTCAGGAATCAATAGCCTATAGTTTTCTGTGAGCAACGCTCACAGAGAATGTGTACACTTTGAAGAGATTTTTCTCAATTTTTACCCAACTCTGCTCTATAAAAGTCTGTGGTGGGTTGACCTGGACACCAAGTGACCACCAAAGCCATTCTATCACTCCACCTTCTCAGCAAGAAAGGGTAGAGAAAATATAATGAAAGGCTCTTGGGTTGAGCTAAGGACAGGGAGAGATCATTCACCAGACTCAACTTGAGGAAATTAAATTATTACCAATCAAATCAGAGTACAGTAATGAGAAATAAAATCAAATCTTAAAAAACACCTTCCACCCACCCCTCCCTTCTTCCCAGGCTCAACTTTACTCATGATTGCTCTACCTCCTCCCCGTAAGCAGCACAGGGGGACAGGGAATAGGGGTTGTGATCAGTTCATCAGATGTCTGTGCCAATCCTCCCTCCTCAGGAGGAGGACTCCTCACACTCTTTACCTGCTCCAACATGTGGTCCCTCCCATGGAAGACCATCCTCTATGAGCTTCAACGCTAGTCCTCAGGCTACAGTTCTTCATGAACCACTCCAGTGTTGAGTCCCTTCCACATGGGGCCACAGGTCCTGCCAGAAGCCTGCTCCAGCACTGGCTTCCCACAGGGTCACAGTGTCCTTCAGGCATTCACCCACTCTGGTGTGGGGTCCTTCATGGGCTGCAGGTGAATATCTGCTCCACCACAGACCTCCATGGGCTGCAGGGGGACAGTCTGCCTCACCATGGTCTTCACCAGGGGCTTCAGGGCGACAGCCTGCCTCACCATGGTCTTCACCATGGGCTTCAGGGGAATCTCTGCTTCAGCATCTGGAGAACCTCCTCCCGCTCCTTCTTCTCCGACCTTGGGTCTGCAGAGTTGTTTCTTTCATATATTCTCACTCCTCTCTACAGCTGAAGTTGTGCAGGGGCTTTTATTAACCCCTTCTTAAATGTGTTATCCCAGAGGCTCTACCACTGTCCCTGATGGTCTCAGCCTTGGCCAGCAGCGGATGCATCTTGGAACTGACTGGAATTGGCTCTGTCAGACACGGGGGAAGCTTCTAGCAGCTTCTCACAGAAGCCACTCCTGTAGCCCCCCAGCTGCCCAAAGCTTGAAATGCAAACACAAGTTCAAAGCTTCAACTGTTTAACTAGGTTGCCTGAAATACACTTTACCACATTTTGCCTGTTGATATACTCCACAACCCTAGAGGTAAGATGTTTCTCTACTGGTCAATATAGCTTAAAAACTGCAATTGCTATCCAAAATACCTGTAATTTGTTCGTGAAAAAGACCCCATGATCTTCCAGTTCCTATTCACAGAAGATTTCTGATTATAAAATATAATCAAATGCTTAGGTCCAAATTTTTACTTATATTTAATGCCTCAAAATAACTGACTATATGCTAATGTCTTAATAACATCCCTGAATGACTTTTACTTGCTTGGGAACCCTTTCTCTTTTTGATCACTTCATTATTATTCCCCTAAACAGAGCTAATTAAAGAATTCTACCAGGTGATATTTTCTTGGAAAATGTGGCTAATGAGCACAAACTGTTCAATAAACAATAGTCTTTGGCTCAAGAGGCTTTTGTAGAATTGAAGGCAAGATCCAAAGGCATGAAGAAACTCACCATTGGTGACTTTTCTCAATATGCTGTACCCCAAAAAATTGTCTATGAACTGATCACTTTCTACACACGTCATTTCTCAATATCTTCTGTACTCAGGCTTGTGAAACACAAAGCATGCATTTCTTCACCCTGAAGAGTTTACATCTTGGTGCTGCTGTGTGTTTAAATCCACTTATACAGGCCCTCAAATCATGCAACACTCAGAGGTACCTTTTAAATCATCTTTAACTTTACACCTTGAACCTTACACAGGAATATTACTGTGAGGCTGCAAGATATTAGCAAACCCAGTGAAGGGTATATTTTATGCCTATTTTAACTCTCTGTCTATTTTAACTCTAGAATAAAGTTATCACAGGCTCAATAGAAAACTGAAATACAGAATTCAATGCTACGTCAAGGACCACTTCCTACATCTAAAGCATTCCCAGATAAATTGTTCTTATTGTAAGAAGAAAAATTGACAGTGATTTGTCAGGTAGCTGGCAGATGTATTGTAGATTTTCTATGTGTATCTCTAAAATTTCAATAACTGGAACTACGCATATGCCTGCTGTGGTATTCTAAGAAAAATCTTTTCACTGTGAGAGGTCCATCACTGGCTAGGGATATCCACCTTGGTCATCTCTAGGGAGACATATTACTGGCATAAAACTTCTTAAGGTTATTATCTTTTGATGTATTCCTCAGGTACTAATTTCTTAGATCCCTTTGTCTTGCTTCACCAAAACCAGTGTTTCCCTTTGTGTTACTAGGTACAAAAGAACCTCTGCAACATTTAAAAGTTGATCTTTCTGGGGAATTTATTTCCTCTAAAGTTGATTCCTACACCAAGTACATGATTGGCATGATGCTTGGAACACTCCGAAGTCAGAGCTCTGCTGAGGTGGAAGAGAAATTTCATATCTTCCCACTTTTAAGAAAGAGAGAATTCAGCTATGTGGCCACTAAATTTGCCTTTATGTTTCTGGTGCATTTCAACTTCATGGATGGAGTACTATTGTATTCCTTACCTTCCTTAATAGCCATGAGAATTTTACATGAAGAACCACCTTCAAAACTATTTCCTGACCAGGAATACCTCTCTATCAAACTCAGGGGCTTCTTTGGCAGCTGTATGAGAACAATATAATATTGCAGCACAGACTTCTTTTTTCAAGACTATATTCACTTACACTATTTGTGTTGTGACCTCATTTGCCCAACTCATCGAAAAATGTCTTCCACACATACCTTTGCTCAGAAACTGAACCCTCATTCATTTTTTCTTCTCTCTCATATTCACTTGAGCAGCCCCTTAACAACAATAGATGACACAAGAGCAGCATAGTCTCCAGTCTGTTGTACATGCTGTTTACACATCATGCCCTTTTTCTCCTGTCCTGTCATTGGGCGTATCTGAGCTAGTCTGGCTCCATCTTCTTTACTTCTCCCATTAGATATTTATACACACTGATAAGATGTCCTTGAGTATCCTCTTCTTGAGACTGAACAGTCCCAGCTCTCTCACCTTCTCCTCATATGGCAGATGCTCAAGTCCTTTCATCAGCTTCATGATCTTTTGTTAGACTGGAAGTGGTATGTCTTTGTCTCACTTGCCCTGGGAAGCTGTTTCTGTTTAGTCAGCTGTTCTATCACCCAGTGACACTTCCCCACCTGGGAAGGGGAATTAGGAAAAGGAAAGGAGATCTGTGAGTTGAAAGGAAAACAGATTTAATGAAATAATAAGAAAAACTATTATTAATACTAATATAAAATACAGAAAGTAATACTCAGCCTACAGAAGCACAATGGCCACAACAAGTGGGAGGGTAGGCCTTGGGAGCAGAATTATGAGCAAGACCTTCCAGGGATGGTGACCATTGAGGAAGAGGAGACGTCCCCAGCAAACTTTCAAATTTATAGTGAGTGTGATATTTATGATATGGAATGCTTTTGTTGGCCATTTTAGAACAGTTGTCCTGGCTTTCACTCCTCCTAGCCTTAGCACCTGGCTAACTCTGAACTGCTAAGGACCTTGATCACTATGGAAACCTGTATACCATGGCTGGCCGCTAACTAGAACAAAGTGTCTTATCAACTTTGTCCTCACTAAATCGAGCGGGGCAGTCTTCTCAAAAATGCAGCTTTTCTGACAGATAATTGATCCTATAGTTATATCCCAGTGAAACCAGGATAGAAGCCCTGAACTAGACCCAGATCTCCAAGTGTGTCTCACCAAGGCTGTGTAAAGGGGAATGATCACTTCCCTTTACCTGCTGGCAATGATCTGCCTAGAGCAGCCCAGTAAGCTTTTGTTTTCCTTTGCCATGATGGCACATTCCTGGCTCCTGTTCAAATTTTTGATGACCAGGACCCTCAGATCCTTCTTTGCCAAACTGTCTTTCAGCCACTCAACACCAAGTATGTACTTGTGCATAGGATTATTTCTCCACACAGGCAGGAATTGACATTTGCCTTTGTTGAACTTCATTATGTTCCCGCCAGCTCATTTGTCCAGCCTGTTGAGGTCCCTCTGCATGGCAGCACAATTATCTGGTACACAAGCCTTTCCTCCCACTTTTGTTTCATCTGCAAACTTGCTGGGGATGTTCTCTGCCCTATTGTCCAGGTCAATAAAGAAGATATTAGAGTACTGGCATCAGTACTGGCCTCTGGGGTACACCACAAGTGCCTGACATCCAGCTGATCATAACCTTTTGAGCCCAATAATTCAGCCCATTTTTAAATTGCTTTACTGTCCATTTTTCTAGCCCATACTTCATCAACTTGTCTGTGAGAAGATTATGGTAGACAGTGTCAAAAACCTTACTAAAGTCAAGAAAGGCAAGATTCCTTGCTCTCTTCTCATCTACTGAGTCAGTCATTTCATCAGGGAAGGCTATCAGGTTCAACAGGCATGACTTCCCTTTCATAAATCCATGCTGACTACTCCTAATCACCTTCTTGCTGTCCATCTATTTGGAAATTGTTTCTGGATCAGTTGTTCCATCAGCTTCACAAGGTAGGACTGACTAGCTTGTACTTTCCTGGATCCTCCTTCTTGCCCTTCCTGAAAATAAAGTTGCATTTGCTTCCTTAGCATCTTCAGAGACTTCCTCAGATCATCATGAGCTTTCAAAAACAAGAGTGACCTCTGAATGACACTGGCCAGCTCCCTCAACACTTCTGGGAACATCCCGTTTTAATGGACTTGAGTATGTCCAGTTTGTCCAAATGATTCCTAAACTCCACTGAAGATAATCCTTCATAGCCCCTGACTTTGTCACTGCTCTGAGGGACCTGAGATTGTTGAAGACAAATCTTACACTGCAAAGACTGAAACAATGAAGAGACTGAGTACTTTGGCCTTGCCATGTTGCTTGTTGCCAGGTCATTTCCCAACTTAGCAGCAGGCCTGCATTTACCCCACTCTTCCTTTTTTTGTCACTCATGTACCTGGAGAAGCCCTTCTTGTTGGCCTTCATATCTTTCACCAGATTTGGCTAAAGGTGGGCTTTAGTCTGAGGGTGAAATATCTCCTCAATAAAACTGTGAATATGTCTGTTTCAACAAAACTCCACTTTCAGTAGTAAATGTTCCAGCAGAAAAGCTGGCTGCAAGTTCTTTAGTGATTAAATACTGCCAGCATCCTCTGGCCCTGAGACTAGTCAGTATGGTTTGGCTTCATCCGTACCATCAAGCTCTCTTAGTCTACAAAGAAAGGGGACTGTATGTAAATTGTCTGTTCCAAGTGATCCATTGGGATAATGCCAAAATATGACTGGGAATTGTTCTTGATAGCACTAGTAACACAAAGCAAAAGAGTAGCAGTGAATATTCTAACAATGCAACAGCGTGTGTGAAAGGCTTCCAGTGCCTGGAAATATTTCCTGGCATCCTTTAGTCTATGGCTGAAGCATAGCTTTTGTGACTCAAGGTGACACAATATGTACTTGAATGTACTATAATACAGTACCAAAGTGATATTCATAGGATTATACGAAGTTACATCATGTAAATGCAAGACTACTGAACATTTTATTAAAAATGAGGTGGAGTATGCTTATATTGCTCTGACCACATGTCTCCAGTTAGTCTGCATCTGGGGGTTAAACAGTAGCCAGCTCTTCTGTTACCCAGTGACCCCTCCTCACTAGAGAAGGAGAATCAGGGAAAGGAAAGAAGATCCATGGGTTGAAATGGAAACAGATTTAATAAAACAATAAAAGCCTAATATTAATACTGGTACAACTATTAAGTACACAAAGTTATACTCAGCTCAAATAATGATCATGAGCTGTGCTCTTCCAGCAGTGCATGTTGGATGTCAAACTCTGCAAGCAACACAGCTGCAGTGAAAGCACAATGATCACAACAAGCAGGAGAGTAGGCCTCGGGAGCAGGATGATGGGTGAGACCCTCCAGGGATGGCGACCACTGTAAAATTTCCAATTTATAGTGAGCATGATGTTTATGATACGGAAAACTGGCTTTCACTCCTCCTAGCCTTAGCACCTGGCTAACTCTGAATCGCTAAGGACCTTGGTCACTACAGAAACCTTCATACCATGGCTGGCCACTAACTAAAACAAAGTGTCTTATCAACTTTGTTCTCACCGAATCGGGTGCAGCAGTCTTCTCAAAAATGCAGCTTTTCTGAACAGAAATTTGATCCTGTAGTTATACACCAGAGAAGCCAGGACACTACAGTTCCCAGTGGGGACATATTCTTTATTCTATAGTGTCATATGCAAGTCGCTTTGAACCTACTGGCAGGATGTTTATCCTAAGGTTGGAGCAAGGTTTCTTACTCAAGAATACACATTGTCATTCTAATCACACAGTTTATTTACTGCTGGTTTTAGCCTTCCAGGCCTATCCTACTCTGAGGTTTGCCCCAAGCTGTGTAAGGTGACTAAGCTTCCTACAGAAAGCAGAAGATGAACAAGACACCTTCTTGCCCTCTTTACCATGAGGTTAATGTTCAAATAAGACAGATGCTTGCCTTCCACTCTGTGCTTGGACCTACTTATATTGACAATGAACTCTTGTAAAACATCACATAGCACTGACTGAATATTTTAACAGTTCATATGAGCTCATGGCATTCAATACTCTGGCACAAGTATAAAAGTATGAAAACAAACACACACACACACACACACACACAAAAAAAAATCCCATGTCCTCCTGGGTTACAAATCATTCAAATGAAAACTGGAAGGGTCAAGATAACTGTTACTGCATGCCCTACACAGCCCCACTGAAAACTTAATGTTTTCAGAACGAATGCCAGTGTCGAACTGGGCCTGGCATTTCTTCAGAGGTACAGACGACATCTGCCCATAGGTCAACCACAGATCCACTGTAATTTCAGCTGTGTCTCAGCTTTGTGAACAAAAACACAAGCAAGACTAATTTTCCTGGCATCCCATGTGGGGTTCTCACAAGACATCAGAGCGTTCAGAGGGCAAGCTCCAAGATGCATCCAGTCTGCTTCAGCTAGTAAGTGCATGCATTTTAGAAGTATGAAATATAGATATGGCTCCGTTCCTGTGGAAGGCCAGATGGCACACTGCTGACCACTGTTCGCCTCCTGTACCTATGTGTATTTTGATATGTGACTACATTTTCTTAAAGCAACTTTTTTACTTATGTAAAAAGTAAATTGTTATTCCCTGTGATCTTTTCTTCAAATAAACTTCATAGCATTTTACAGATACTAATATTACACTATTAATATCTTAATAGTGTAAATTTTTACAATAAACTAATCCAGAAACTCTAGGATTGTTTTCAAAATGTGATTAATCTTATTAGCTGAGAGTTAAAATTGGTTATGTTAGAATCAGTAGAAATAGGCATTAGGAAATTTGATTCTGTACTCTCCTTTGTTCATAACCTACAGAACTTTTTATTGGTTTATGTCACATGCATTTCCAATGTCTTTCAAGATAGCATATTAAAGGTCATTCCTGGATATAAAGTTATGACTGGGGACAGAGGAGAGAGGAGTTATATTATTTTTAACTGATGAGCAGACCTGGCTTAGAAAAAAAAAAGATCAAGAATGATATCTTTGTCACTGGTCCATGTACGCAAGATGATTCAAACTATCCTGTAGTCAAGTACTGCATTATAAGATAAATGTGTCCTAGCTGCAATTCTGTGGCTCAGCAGTGACAGTATTCCTTCCTCACTTGCAGCTGTATAACACAACCCTACTACTTTCATTAAAGCTGTAGAAATAAAAATGGAAGAACATTTGTCCTTTAGTTATTACGTACATATACATAAAACATTTACCCAGATCTAAGTATTGCAGAGGTTTTATTTATGAGGACAAGTGCAGAGGAAAGTGCTTGCTTTTTAAACTCAGTGAGAGCTAACGAAGCATATCCTGCTCTCAGGAAAAGCCAAGGACTGATCTAGACAGAGAAGGTGAGGACAACATCCTCCCTGGAATAGCAGTTTGAGGAAGCAATCTGTTTTAAGGGACTCAGGAGCCATAAATCCCCTTCACCTTTAACCACTTGTCTATGTAGAGATCTGAAAGATATAATTATTCCTTCAATCTCTCCTGAGACTGAACATTTTATTTTTTCCTTCATTTGGGCAAATGGGCCACAGCTAACCCATGGAAGTACTTCCTGACTCATTGCTGGTGTAAGCCCCAGCTTCATCTCAGTTTCACAGAAGAGTGAGGTCCCTTTAGCTAACACTACCACACAGTATTTCCACAAAAAAAGAGATACAGAGTGGGCATCAGTACAATCCAACAATTAAATGCAGATGCAGGCAGAGTCCTAGAATATGCTTCTTCAGGGAAGTTTAGTATGGTAAGAAAGCATACTTGTTTTCCACTTGCAGACTCTTACGTGATGTCTGTATCATAACAAATTATGGCAAATTAAAAATGTCTTGTCTGATTACATGAATTAGCAATGCACAAATGTATTGTGACCCAGCAGCCGGAACAGCAGCATAAAGACAAAGTCAGTGGTGACTCAGTTCTACCTTCTTTGTTACAAAAGTACAGGTTTTCTAAAATGCCCTCCTTCTAAGGATCATAACATCACACAAACATCCTTAGTAACAAAAAATGGGATAAAAGCTTGTTTAGAGCAAAATAACAATGTGTTGTCTTGGAGGTGGAATTCAAAATTCTTTTTACCTAGAGTTATAAAATTACCTACAAAACTGGTCTCCTCTGCACTTTCGTGCTTTTTTTTCACTTGAACATTACAAACCACCTTTAGTTAAAGAAAGATATTTTGTCAGCAGTGATTTGCTCTGAATGTAATGGAAATCATAAGAGATACTAGAAGCAATGAGTCTGTCCTCTCAAATTAACATGATGTCTGTGGGAGCCTCTGATAGACCTACAGTCATAGGAGTTACATGCAGAATCTATGCAATCTTCAGTACTTCTGTTCTCCGCCAGTTTTTAATTGTAGGCTTGGGCCAATTGGAAAGGAAAGGTACAAAAAAAAATCTTTGTAGAAAAATATTTGCAGACCCTTATGCAATACTAATTATAATTTTTATAGCGAGTTCTGCACTCAGAGTAATGAAGCTATGTAAAATAATTATCAAAGTGAGGGTGTGCTTTTTTTTTTTTTTTTCACAATACAGTATTCAGAATCCATTTTTCCTTTTTCAGGTGTGTGTATGATAGTTTCCAAAATATTCTGTCTGAAAGTAGTCTTCTAAAGTCTACTAGTTTCTATTAAAAAATATTTGACAGACCTTTAAGAAGCAGAATGTAACAGATACTGATTCCATTCTAACTATCTGCATGTGCATTTTACATGGGTGCACAAGTACTCCAGCCCCAGGAAAAGTTCTGCCACACTAACAAATAAAAATGCTTTGCTGTTGTATGGCCATTCCCCTATTGCAGGTCAAAAGCGTATGTACTGTCAAATGTTAGGTCAAAGGGGAATGAAAGCTACAAGGACACTGATGTACCTTCCTATCCCAGACCATCTGCTGTGATTCCTTTGTAAGATGAAAGGATTTTTGCTTGGGTTATGTTTATTTACTGCCCCAGAATAATAGACAAGCTTGTGGCAAAGGAAGAAAAGACTCCATTAGCATGTATACACAAGCATGAGTGGCTCTAACTAGTGAAAACTCGATACTCACACAAGATATTCTCCTGTTGATACTGGTGTGTTTTCATGCAATTCAACATTACTGGAAGACAAAGTCATCTCTGTACCAACCTATGGAAACCGTATGCACAGTGCACAGGTTTACATTTCCCTTTACTATTTTGTCTATGAAATAATAATAAAAAAACTTTCAATTCCATTCTCTCTAGCATGCTAAAAAAAATTTCATGGATAAAAATTATTTGGCACTGGGAGTTTTAATTTACCAGCATCAACTCTGCAAGATATTTCTTTCAATGGACTGATTGAAACGACAGCAGGGTACTCACGATTCCGCTTCATTTATATATAATTACTGTACTGTACTGTGTTTCTTTAAATGATAAAATAAAAGGACTTCCTAAACAAACCATGTAATACTCACATGATCTTTTAGGAAGCACTTGTGAACATTCAGACAACAGGATTTACTAAAGACCTCCGATTAGAATCAGTGATGGCACCTGACTACTTTCAATGCAATCTTGGTAACTTTATCCTCACAACTACAAATAACACAGCAATTGCCAACTGCTCTGTGAGTTGATATTGCGAACCCTCTTGTTAACTGCAGACTTTGGCAATTGCCTTGATGAAACTTCATGCTTTCACTTTACAAATTAACATATGGCTGGAAACATTGATAGGGTTCTTTATAAAAACTAATTACATGTTCCACCTTCATATGATCTGACAGATTCAGAAAAACAATCTAAGAGCTATGGATTTATTGTTTGCTATGTTTTTTAACCATCTCAAATCCACAGATAACCATCTTTGAATGTTTATAAACATTATAGTAGTTCACGGTCTCCATCATTATCTCCCTTGCTGTGTTCTTCATAAGGATCCAGCTTTACATTTGGACAACTATTCAGCTCAGGCAAACCAGTGTAGCAAAGGGGAAGACAACAGATTTTATTTTAATTTTATTTAAACCAGATGAGAGTCTGTCTCTTCACTGCAGTCTGAATTTCTTAAGAATCATTGATGGAGCTTGATATGCTCTTCACAATATGGTTTATCTGTTTCTCTATGGATGGCATCTCCTCTGTGTTTCTACTACAATACTTCCCAGTATAAGGGCTACTTCTTCATTTCATTGTAATTCACATGCAACTATACAAGACGCTGTAGCAAACTGTACTGTGTGTACATTCATTCTAACATTTTATCAGCTTGAACTATATATCCAATTCTTACCCCAGGATATATTAATATTGGAAAGATTAAATATTTATTTTCCCATATTACTTTAAATTTTTCAGGGGAAAAATGCATTCTTTTGAAATCATGGCTTTCAATGTAGTGCAGTAGATTTTATTAAGCTTTATTTGTACCATGTTTTACACTGTTAAAATGCTGTGGACACTGAACAGTATAGCTTCAGTAGAGCCTTTGCATTACTCTGTTGACCGCGTAGTAAGAACAGTCAGAAATAATCTGCTAATAAAATTGCATGACTTTCAATCATGGAATTATGTAGTTGTTTTTTTTTCATTGGATTCTACTGCAAGTTAAAAAATACTGCAGTCAAAGACATGGAGCCTGAATGCTTTTACCTATTAATTGGATCTGTATGACATAGGTTACTGTGACAGTTTCACTGGGCTAGCCAAGGGCTAGCA